>NC_083612.1:1070697-1198197 GCF_963584025.1 Labrus mixtus | reverse complement strand
CAGAGAACCCCTTCAGCTGCTCTGAGTGTGGTAAAAGGTTTAACCGGAAAGAGACTCTGACTAGACACATGTTAGTTCATACAGGAGAGAAATGCTAATCCTGTGCAGTGGTAAAACTGATCCAAAGGATTCCAAGTTAACAACATCACTAATGTGTATTCATAAGTATGTATTGACTAACAGATATGTAACTGTTGTTATGAAGGGATATAAGTCAATTCTATTCACAGGAATCTGTCTCTACATATTTGACGTTTGTGATGTTTTGTTGCTGACATATGAACCAGTAAGTTGGGATCAGCTATGACGTTTAAATTTAAAGTGTTTATATGAAACAGTTACAGTGTAAGGATTCTTCTTCTCTCCTGATATCTTCTCTTCTTTCTGTCACTCTGTTTCCTTGGAGGCATCTGTGTTGGGTAGCACAAGTTCTTCAGACAGCTCATGTGTAACTTTGTAATAAATAAACTGATGTAGAGTGAGAAAGACTTTCATCTACTTGTGTTATTTTGTGTTGAGTGCCTAAAGTCTCTTTGGTAAAGAAAAGGAACTCAGCAGATCCTGATGCAGAGCGACCACAGTCAGATCAGGTCCAGGTTGATTTCACTGAAAACCTTTAACCCTTACTAAGAATCCTGCAGTCAGAATACAAAATAAAGAAAATCTCAATGACATCTGAACATGCACAGGATTAATTAAGAGTGCAGAGGCCACTGGGCACAAAACTGCTGCAGCCTTTGATCACAAACTGAATGACAACACCTGTAGATGTCATCTGGCATTCTGGATTTACTCAACATATTGTTAGAAGAAACAATAGAAATGCAAGCCAACTCCACTCCGACTCTCCTGGAGTTGCTGGACATACTCAGGGGAAGAAGGAGCTGTTTAAGGGTCGGGGGGCAGGCCAGTTACCAGGTCCTCCGGTTCACTAACTTCACGGCCGAACATCATGAAGTTGGGTGTGAAACTGGTAGCGCTGTGCCTGGTTGCTCTGTAAGCCATGACAGCGTAGGGGATCATAAGGTCCCTGTGTCAGCGCTCGGCTGTTGTGGCCAGAATCTTCTGCAGGGTGGAGTTAAATCTTTCTACCGGTCCATCAGACTGTGGTCGAAAAGGTGTGTTGTGTGTTTTCTCAATAACAGTGAGCCCATTTTCTGGAACACCTCGGACTTGAAGTTCCAACCCAGATCACTGTGCACTGTTTGTGGTGCACCATAACCACACACCCAGTCAGTGCTCTTTCTGCTGCCTTGTGTTTCTCCCCACTCAGGTTGCCTTCAGGTAGAGAGGGGCGGAGCCACTTAATCTGATGTTGTGCACCTGGGCACACAGGGCCTCAGTATTTAAACTGGCTTCTTATTCTCTGTCTCTCTCTCGTCAACACTACACACATTCAGCATTGCACTCACCACTGATTTACAGTTTGCACATTCTTTGATTAGCAGGATTTGCCTGGGTTGTGAGAAAATGGGGGCTTGTCTGACTTTTGAACTTGGATTTGGCTTGATACTTGGTAGTTGTAAATCTAATTAGTTGTGTATCAGGTTGTTTGTGTAGTTTGTTTGGAACTTGATCTGTGCAGAGTGGTAAGTAACCTCTCTGACTTGTTACTTGTACAATTTGTTGGGAGAATCACATGTTTTTCTTGTTTGAAGATTTAATGATTTGACTTTCTTCAGAGCATTAATTGTACTTGTTAGTTTGACCGTCATTTTGATTAATTGATATTTAAAATTACAATGGTGTAACAAGGTTTGTTTGATAAGAGTTTTATTTTTGAGCAGCCTGATCAGCAAGCCGCCGGGCATGCAGGACTTGCCACTTTGTTATTTTTCTTGAAAAGTACAAAATGCAACTCATTAAAGAGGGTAAATTTGCTGATGGTTCAATTTTGGAAAGTTTGAGCCACAGTGAACATTGCTCAATAAGTGTCATGGGTGCACTAGACAGTTTCACTAGCATGCCTGTTTTGCCTTTTTCACCTGACTCAGACACAGGGGAATTGGTTCCTGTTGTGGGATTTGGATTAAAAGTTGTGTCTGCACCTGTGCATAGAGCTGACCTTGGTTCAGACACGGTAGAAGGGGAAGTTGTTTTGGATGTTTGTCCTCAGCTGCCGGTCTATGGGATTGGCGTTCTGGGGAGTGATTTTGCTGGGGAATGTGTCTTTGCTGATGGGGGGTTTCTGGATGTTGTGGTTGAGATGCAGTTTGTCTTGCGGGGACCTGAGGTTGTTGTGGGGTGTCCAGAGTTTGCACCTGTCTGTCCTGATGAGGTGGGTCCTTCTTTTTGCCAGACACCTCGAGGGGATGCACCTGGTGCTGTTCTCCCACCTGATTTGGGAGCACTTTTTGATGTGTGACATCACAAGGATGCAGACCACAAACAGAGGACTGGATGGGTTTATTTCACATTTTGTGGGTCAGTAGACACTCAGGTTACCCAGATATATGTTCAGAAACACTGTAGAAGAAGGATTTTTCATCATATGTCCTCTTTAAGAGCTCTTGAGCTCTCCTAGGCTCCTCAAGATCGTCGGTTGACGGCTTGCCAGAACATGATGGATAGGCCGGATCTTTGTAACATAACAATAAGTAAGGTCTTTTCACCTGCTCTTTTGTAATGTTAACAGACAAAGAGTAAGGTATTTTACCTGCTTCTTGTAAAGTGTCTCGAGATAACACTTGTTATGAGTTGACGCTATACAAATAAAAATTGATTGATTGATTGATTTAATGTTGTATAATAAGGTATGGGAGGGAGGGAGGTTGCCAGTTAGCTGGAAGGAGGCAGTGATCGTTCCATTAAGGAAACCAGGAAAAGATCCAAGCAACGCAACAAACTACAGGCCAATCACCTTAACGTCACATATTTGTAAAGTGATGGAGCCCGTGGTAAATTAAAGAATGGAATATTATTTAGAGAAAAGAGGGATGATGGAGGAATACCAGAGTGGGTTTAGAAAAGAACGAGGAACCATGGATCCAGTGATGAGTTTAGAGGACGTTGTAAGAGAAGCTCAGGTTACAAAAGAAACAGTAGTTGTAGTATTTTTGGATGTTGAAAAAGCATTTGATGTGGAGAGAGGGACTCTTGATGAAGTTACTGTGGGTGAAAAAGTGACATCACACTCCCAATGAGGATTATGAAGTCAGCCTCTCTTTACTCAAGCAGTGCACAGAGCTGTGGGAGAGAGGTCAGACAGGGGTCAGAGGTGGTGTTCATGTTGATTTCTGCACATACAGGCAGAGCAGGAAATGAAAAGCTGGAGAGGAGTGATGTTAACATTAAATGATTGAAGTCAGAGGGGAAAAGAGTCACATGTCAAATCAAACAGGAATCTCAGTCAGACAAAGGGAAGACATTTATACTCCATTCAGAGGAAAATAGATAAAGTAAAAGGGGGGGGGGCAACATAAGAGAGGAGGTCGTAATGACCAGGTTAAGAATCAGTCACAGTCATTTAAATAGTACTCTACATATCACTGGAAAACATTCATCTGGTCTTTGTGAGGTATGCAGTCCAGCAACAGTTGAACATGTACTTATTAAATGTAGAAAGTTTTAAACACACAGACAGAACATGATGTCAGAAATGGAGAGAGAGGGAAGAGACAAGTGAGAAGAGATTTAAAAAGTATTTTGGAGTGAGGGGAGAGAGGGAGAGGCTGAAGATGTTTGTTTAATATCTTTTGAGAACAGGTCTGTTGAGGGATAGTTAAATCCAGCAGATGGCAGTGATGACACTTTTTGGATGCCAGCTGCCAATAAAAACAGAAGAATTAGACGTTAGTGATGTGTCATGCTCAAAAGATGCGGCTCTTAGAGCCGATGCTTTGTAGTGAATCAGAAGAGTTAACTCTTATCGAGTGAGAGCCGGCTCCCATTTTTTTCCTTTCACTGCTTAGCTCTCACAGTGGGTTAGCCTCAGCTCTGCTCATGGCAGAACTTTGTTTTGATTGGCCAGCATGGCCAGTAACCATGCAGAAAGTAAAGGAATTGGTTGTAGCTCTTTGTTCAGCCATGGACCGAAAATTTCTACACCTCTAAACCTGTTTGGAGGCTCTTTGATGAAAGAGCTACAGGAGATGCTGCTAGGAGAAATCCTACAGCTGATGCTGTAATGGAGGTGAGATCCTATCTTGAGGATGGTGGCAGGCCAAGGCCTCAGTCTTCCCACGCCTGGTGAAGGTGATGGAGGGGAGACTGTGTATTGTGGCAACATCTGTTCCTTCTGAGAGAATCTTCTCAAAAACAGGGCAGATACTTACAGTAAGAAGGAATCGCATCAGCCCATCCAAGCTGAGGCATCTCATTTTTCGCAAGGCCAACCTGCACTGAGGACATTCATATTGTTTGATTAAAGAGTTCTGGTTCTGTTCTGTGGATTTGTTTGCAGTTTTTTGTATTTATTTTGTATTTGCATTTTTGTATTTGTGCAATTAAAAAGTTTGATTAAAAATATTTAACAAGAGTAAGAATGCTTTTGTAACAGAATAAATGCATGCACAAAGGGTTTTCAACACACAAACCATTTGAAGTGTCTTAAATATCTAGGACAGAGATATTATAGTGATCTTAAAGTGTATACTGCACACATCTGTTAAAGGGGTTTCCTTCAGTGGAATGGTTGTTTAGAGGTGTTGTTCGCAGGATGAGGATGAGTGCAGGAAATGCCTAGATCTAAGCTAGGATCCCCCACAGTGGAATGTGAACAAATGGACCCTTGTGTCCAGAGGGTTGCCCAGGGACAGCTGGACAGGAGATTGTATCTGTGACCTGTGTTGTCCTTTGAGTTTATGACATACATATAACAAACCCCTGCAGTTGTAGTAAGAGGGGTTGTCCTGAGTCCAGAGAGATACCCAAGAAGAAACAGATGTCCTCATGTGCCCTGTAACATTGTGTATAAATAGCACTCTCAGTGTATGTTCGGGAGAGATCACTTTTGGCTGTGTCTCTCCCAGGTCGAACCATGGCGAGCCTGGCGATGCTGTAACTTGTTTGTCAATAAAATGATCATTATGTAAGCAAGTCAGTGTCAACGGCGAATTTCTTCATCATCAAACATATCAACAACGGAAATCCACACCACATTCATTTTTGCAAAGTTAAACTAAAATATGAGGCTACAAAAGATCCTGAATTAAGAGCCGTTTGGGAGTCAAAAGAGCCGACTCTTCTTTGGGAGCTGAGTCAAAAGAGCCGACTCTCTGAAAAGAGCCGAACTTCCCATCACTATTAGACGTCAGCGCTGAGTTGAGTTTTCCCTCTGTGACTCTTGGATGTGTGTAAGATGGCCGGGTTTAAGGATCTTAAAGAGTTATTCAGTCGACGGCTGCTCGCTGCGGTTATCAGAGATATAACAGAAGAAAGAACAACAAGTGGATACGAAGAGGAGCTCCACCGACAAAGAAAACTGCTGGATGTGATTTTAACTCCTGAAATCAAGCTACAGAGAACAGGTTGGTTTTCTTTCCACTGCTGGAAACGTGTTTCCTGCTCATGTTTCAGATAGCAGAGCCTTTAGCTAACTTCCACAGACGCACACAGCACAGTGTTAGCTGCAGCTAGCTCCTGCTAACAACATCATTGAGTTTACTGGACTAAAAGACTCTTTAGTCTTCAACTATCAAATCCAAAAATCTGCGACGTGAGCTGTCATGAATATAATTCACTTCGTGGCAATATTTTTATTTTTTTATTTAACAAGGTTGGTCCCATTGAGATTAAAAACCTCTTTTTCAGGGGAGACCTGGCCAAAGTACAATTTACAAAACACTAAATTTTGGATTAAAATAGAACCATCTATGAGTCATATTTGGGAATCAGTTGTTCAAACAGCCGAGCTAAAACATCGACATCCTATAGAATCTGCTTCCATGTTTTTCATTTTAGATTTAAAAACATTTAAGGACACCAGCTGTTTGAGCTTTAAGTCATTCTGCAACAGATTCCAGGCTGAGGGTGCAGAATACCCAAAAGCCCTTTTCCCAATTTCTGTCCGAGCGTTTGGGACAGAGAGCATGAAGAGGTCCTGAGAACTCAAAGAATACTGTCTGGTACTTCTGTGCATGATAAAAACACAGAGAGAGGAAGCAGACCTTATATATTAAGGTGTACCAGTGTATGAGCCTACGGGTCGCCAAAGCGGGCCATCCAACCCGAGAGTACAACTCACAATGAGTCAGAGCTTTACAGTTTGTAATGAACCTCAAGGATGCATGGTAGGCTGTATCAACCATGTGGAGACACTGAGCAGAGATCACCGTCATCTAAAACAGGTAAAAAAGTTGCAGTGACGAGACGCTTTTTTACATTAAAAAAAAAACACAACTTGTTTCTAAAATAAAAACCCAGTTTTATCCTATTAATGGGAGACAACAAGAGACATATAAATGAAGGCGAAAGGAAGTGGGTGATCAGCTGGGGGAGTGTTAGATGAGGCTGAATGCTTTGGTGAACAGGTGGTGTTAGAGGAGGTTGAAGCAGTGTGGATTTCGGCAGGGAGAGAGTTCCAGAGGGTGGGGGCTGAGGCACTGAAGTCTCTGTCACCAAAAGATAGCAGTTTGTTGTGGGGGGTGGAGAACAGGCCTGCGGCTGAGGGCCGCAGCTGTCGGGACGGGGTGTAGGGATGGAGGAGGTTGGTGAGGTACGGTGGGGCTAGACCAGGCATGGGCGAACTACGGCCCGCGGGCAATATTGGGCTTTTTAATCCGGCCCGCCGAACTTGTCCAAATTATATTATTATTAAATACAATTTTATTATAATTAAACCTCATTCGTTTTCCCCTGTAATGCCCGCGTTTCCCCAATAGATGGCGCACTTCAGAGTGTGGTGTATTACTCCCTCCTTCACTTCTTCACTTTGCCCTATGAACCCGTATGAGCCCTTCTGTAAAGATGAGCGGATCAAAGAAGAGAAAAGTGGACAGTGAATGCTGAGTGTTTAATACGGAGTGGACAACAAAATATTTTTTCACTGAAGTCCGATCAAAGGCTGTATGCCTGATATGCCAAGAAACTGTCGCAGTTTTCAAAGAGTACAGTATCAGCCGTCACTTTGCTACGAAGCATGCTAACTACGCTAGCAAGCAGTCCACGCAAGAACGGGCAGCTACAACTCAGAGGTTGAAGGATAATTTACAGACTCAGCAACATTTTTTTCACCAACAAACTGCGATTCAAGAGTCAACTACCAAGGCAAGTTTTTTGCTGGCATTCAAATTAGCAAAGGCTAGCAAGCCTTTCTCCGAAGGCGAGTTTTTAAAAGACTGCGTGGTAGAGACAGCAGGTCTCTTGTGTCCAGAGAGCCAAGGCCAGTTTGAAAAAGTCAGTTTATCACGCAGGACTGTGACTCACAGTGTGGAACTGATTGATGAAGATATAGCCAGCGAATTAAACAAAAAGGCTGAGTCCTTTAAGTTATATTCACTAGCGCTGGATGAAAGTAATGACGTGAAAGACACTGCTCAGCTCCTCATTTTTATCCGAGGGATTAATGACAGTTTTGAGATAACGGAGGAGTTTTTGACCATGGAGTCCCTGAAAGGAAAAACGCGAGGAGAGGACTTGTATCACCAGGTGTCTGCTGTCATCGAGAGAATGAAGCTACCTTGGAGTAAACTTGTCACAACGGATGGATCGCCAAATTTAACTGGAAAACATGTTGGGCTGCTGAAAAGAATCCAGGATAAAGTGAAAGAGGAAAACCCTGACCAGGATGTTATTTTCCTTCACTGCATCATCCATCAGGAATCTCTGTGTAAGTCTGTATTGCAGCTTAATCATGTCGTGAATCCAGTTGTAAAACTTGTTAACTTTATACGAGCAAGGGGACTTCAGCATCGTTAGTTTATTATGTTCCTGGAGGAAACTGATGCGGATCATCAGGACTTACTTTACCACTCTCGTGTCCGCTGGTTAAGTTTGGGCAAAGTGTTTCAACGAGTGTGGGAGCTGAAAGAGGAGATCAGCGCATTTTTGGAGTTAATGGGGAAATCCGACAAATTTCCTGAGCTAAGCGACAAGAACTGGCTTTGTGACTTTGCATTTGCTGTGGACATATTTTCACACATGAATGAGCTGAATGTGAAACTACAGGGGAAAGATCAGTTTGTGCACGACATGTACAAAAATGTTAGAGCCTTCAAATCCAAGCTAACTTTATTCTCCAGACAAATTGCAAACAAATCTTTCGCTCATTTCCCCACACTTGCCATGCAGAAAGAGGCGACGCGAAACACAGAAATACAGCAAATCCCCTGACGACCTGCACGGAGAATTCTGCCGTCGGTTTTCTGATTTTGAAAACATTGAAAAGTCACTTCAGCTGGTGTCCTGTCCCCTGTCAGAAGATCCTGAAACAGCACCACAGGAGCTGCAATTGGAACTGATCGATCTTCAGTCTGACTCCGTCTTAAAGGAGAAGTTCAACTCTCTTAAACTGAATGACTTTTATGCTTCACTTAACGAAGCCACGTTTCCAAACCTCCGGAGGACAGCACAGAAGATGCTGACTTTGTTTGGCTCGACCTACGTATGTGAGCAGACATTCAGCGTCATGAACATCAACAAAGCCCCTCACAGATCCAAGTTAACTGACCAACACCTCGGATCTATCCTGAGAATTGCCACTACAAAATTAACTCCAGACTTTAATGCACTGGCAAAAAAGGGAGATCAACAACACTGTTCCCACTGAAACTGAACGTGAGTTTCTCTACTGTGTTTATTAAAATTTAAATTAATTAAATGAATGCATTTGGAAATCAATGTGTACAATGAGCCTTGCATATTCATGCTTTGCTAGCTGTTAAAGGCCAAATCCTTTCATGTAATGGCTTTTACATGTCATTTATATTAGTTCACACAAACACTCCATCCATCTGTTCCTGGCCCCTCTGTCAAATTTTAGAACCCATTGTGGCCCGCGAGTCAAAAGGTTTACCCACCCATTTGTAGGTGAGTAGGAGGAGTTTATATTGAATGCGGGACTTGATCGGGAGCCAGTTGAGGTGGGGTGATGTGCTGCGAGGGCTTGGTGTGTGTGAGGACCCTGGCAGCGGAGTTTTGGACATAATGGAGTCTGTTCAGGGCAGTATTTGGTAGCCCGAACAGAACTCCATTGCAGTAGTCCAGGCATGAAGTGATGAAGGCGTGAATGAGGGTCTCTGCGATGGGGTCAGGGAGTAAGGGCCGGAGTCGTGAGATGTTTTTGAGATGGAAGGTGGATTTGGTGATGGACTTGATGTGGGATTTAAAAGAGAGGGTGGAGTCCAGGATGAAGCCTAGGTTGCGGACCTCGGGTGAAGGGCGGATGGAGCAGTCGTCCACAGTGAGGAGGAGATCTCCAACCTTCCTGAGCAGTGCCTTGGGGGCCACAACCATGAGCTCAGTCTTGCTTCTGTTGAGTTTTAGGAGGTTGGAAGACATCCAGGTTTTGATGTCCTGCAGGCAGTTGACTAGTGACTGGGGGGGGAAGCTTAGTGGAAGGAAGGGTGCTGAGGTAGGGTTGTGTGTCATCGGCGTAGGAGTGGAAATTGAGACCATGTTGGCGGATTATCAGACCGAGGGGGAGCATGTAGACTGTGAAGAGAAGAGGGCCAAGCACAGAACCTTGCGGTACTCCTTGGTTAACTGGAGCTGGGGAGGAGCTGGAGTCGCTGATGGTGACAAACTGTTGCCTGTTGGAGAGGTAGGAGTGGAACCAGGAGAGAGCTGGACCAGAGACGCCAAGGTGTTCAGATAGGCGGTTGAGGAGGATGGTATAGGAGACTGTATCAAAGGCTGCAGAGAGGTCTAGGAGGATGAGGATGCTAATGGAGCCAGAGTCTGCAGCGACATACAAGCCAACGTCCTCGCTCTTATTCTTTCCTAAAGATTGAGCTAGCTCAGCACTTTGGTGTGTGAAGAGGCAGTATTTGACATAATCACAAAATGATCAGCAGCACATGGCTCATTTACACAACGCCAGCCTTTCTGTTCAACATACTGTCTGATCATATTTACCATTTGGTAGCCATATGTAAAATTGTTGACAGAAATGTGTGCTAGCTTGAAGGTAACTTTCTACAGCTTTCTGGTTCATTATTATCTCAGGCAATATTAAAGTGACAGCTGGTCAACACATGTAATAAGGTAGCCCAGAGGGAATATAAACTTAATGAAAATCAGCAGGAGCAACACATCAGGTTTAATATATTGATAATGTTAATAATACATTTTATTTAAAGCCGCCTTTCAAAAGTCTCAAGGTCACCTTACAGAGCAGAGATAAAAACAACAAAGTAACAACACAACGATAAAATTACAGGATGTAAAGGAGTTATGAGACCGGGTGGAGAATGATCAGACTGAATATGCCAGTTTAAAAAGATGTGTTTTGAGATGAGATTTGAAAATGGAGAGAGAGTCGATATTACGGATTTGTGGTGGGAGGGAGTTCCAGAGGTGGGGGGCAGAGCGGCTGAAGGCCCTGGACCCCATGGTGGACAGGCGGGCGGGTGGTGCATTGAGTTGAACTGAAAAAGAAGACCTCAGAGTGCGGGTAGGTGTGTTGATGTGCAGGAGTTCAGAGAGGTAAAGCGGAGCGAGGTTGTGGATGGCCTTGAAGGTGAGGAGCAGAATTTTGAAGGTGATGCGATGTTTAACCGGGAGCCAATGAAGCTGCTGTAGGACGGGTGATGTGATTAACAGACGGCGTTCTGGTGATGATGTGAGCGGCAGAGTTCTGGACCAGTTGAAGTTTGTGGATGGACTTGAGAGGGAGACCAAAGAGAAGGGAGTTGCAGTAGTCAATTCGGGATGTAACCAGGGTGTTGACGAGGATGGCAGTACTGCTGGGAGTGAGGGACGGGCGGAGGCGATTAACGTTACGAAGATGGAAATAAGCAGACTGGGTGACATTATTGATGTGAGCTTGGAATGATAGTGTGCTGTCTAGGATGACACCCAGACTCTTAACATGAGGGGAGGAAGAAACTGAGGAGTGGTCAATAGCCAGAGAAAAACTGTCGAGTTTAGAGATTGTTGATTTGGTGCCGATGAGGAGAAGCTCGGTTTTGTCACTGTTTAATTTGAGGAAGTCGAAGGTGAACCAGGATTTTATGTCTTGCAGGCCATCAGTCAGGGAAGTGGGCGGGAGGGAGGAGGTGGGTTTGGTGGATAGGTAGAGCTGGGTGTCATCCGCATAGCAATGGAACTGGATGTTATACTTACGGAAGATATGGCCAAGAGGAAGGAGATAGATGATGAACAGAAGGGGGCCCAGGACAGAACCCTGAGGAACACCGGTAGTGACTGGAAATGGCTGGGATTTGAAGGTTCCGAGTTGAGTGAACTGAGTGCGACCAGAGAGATAGGCTGAAAACCAGTGCAAGGGTGTGTCAGTGATTCCAATGGAGGCAAGTCTGTCAAGGAGTGTGTGATGGGGGATGGTGTCGAAGGCTGCACTTAGATCAAGGAGGATGGTTAGAAGTCCGGAGTCAGCTGCCATGAGGAGGTCATTGGTGATTTTTACCAGTGCTGTCTCTGTGCTATGGAGGGGGCGGAAACCAGACTGGAACTGTTCATAGAGGTTATTGTCAGACAAATGAGTGTGAACCTGAGATGCAACTGTTTTATATATAATCATATCACAATTTATTTTTGGCACGATTTTATCAGTTTTTTTCATACTGATCTTTAGACAAATTTGTAAGTTACTGACCAGTTCAACCAAACTTATTTCCCTGTATAATGTTTTTAAATGCACAAAAACTGTGCAGACAAGTTTAATCTATTTGAAAAACATATTTGTAGGAGATCTGGAGGTCTCTCACCCAGAATATCTTTAGCAACAGAAATGTCTTTCCCTCAATTTGATCAATATTTATGCACAATTTGAAGGTTTTCCTCACCATTTGAAATAATGATTTAGTTATGTGTCCTCTTTTTATGTTCATCAGGAACATTTTCACACAGTGATGCATTCATTTAAAAACATGTAGACTTCATAGCCCTGCAGAGTTCCTCCAGCTGGAGCTTCATACAGGCTCTGCAGTCTTTGTTGTTTTTATGACATCATTGGACTAACTTTAGTTTAGTTTATATATAATCAAACATAATACAGAATGTGTTCATTCTGCGACACATGATCAAAGTAAGTTTTACTGAAAGAGGAGATTAATTCATTGAGGGGGCAGGACATCGTTGATTGACAGACAGACAGACAGTCACCATGGTTACTCACTCTCACCTGCCTGCTGCTTGTAACGTCGTTTAGTGTAATCCCTATAAATTCAGTTATCACAACAGGTGAGCTTCAGGTGGAGAAGCTTGATAAGTAACTTTTAAAAACTGAGAGAGAGCAGAAAACACCGACAGCAACATTTGAAACACCGGGGTTATATCTCCCCTCACTGTCTGTCTGAGCTCCTCTCTGTCTGTCTCTCTGCAGACTGTGAACGTCTCTCCGGCTCGTATAACGGTTCGTTGTGTCGCTATCCGAGATGTAAACTTAATTGTGCAAACTATGCGGATAAGTTAACAGTTGCTCACGTCGTGTTGGTTTGGAAAAATATCAGAACAGTTGCATATAACCAGGATGGAGTTGTTTTTGCGGACTTTACTTTTAAGTTTCATTTTCGTTTTCACCGCTGTGGAGCAAAAGAGAGGGAGACGCGTCTGTGTCGGAGCATAAACTGCAGCATGATAGAATAAACACTTAAGCCTGGTTCTACGATCTCCCCGCTTTGGCAGATTGTCAGCACGTTAAAATCCTTCACGATCTAAGATCGTCATATCGCCCACCACTAGTATAGGGGTTATTGAAGCTGACTTGGAAAGAAAGAAATGGGAACAAGACCAGAGGTGAGGGAGGAATGTATGATGACCTTTATTAGGGAAGACAGAGGGGGTAGGCAATATGCATGCAACAATTCTCAAAAAAATATTGAACCGTTCGGTACGGCATCCACGGTTCAATACTGACTTGTGAATTGCGGTTTTAGCGGTTTGGCGTTTAACTAGTTTCCGCGCATTGTATTTCTCTCTAAATTGGCTCTGTCTGTGTGTGTCTGTGTGCCTGTGAGTCAGCGCGCAGGGATGAGGAAACCCGCCCACCAAGTGAGTGACAGTCTATAGATCATACAGGCTGCAGTCATTGCTCAAGTAGCGTTACACTATAGCTCAGTTTCTGATAGTGTGGAGTAAGCGTGAGCGCCTGGAAAACATGTAGAGCACAGTGTTTCCCACTCGTCCAGGTATATTAACGGCCGCAAACGCCCTTTTTCCGAAAGCCTCTCTCCCTCATTATGTCAAAAACATGCATTAAAAGATAACTGTGGGTCTGCGAACGTGAGAGGGAGAGAGAGCTATACAGGTGAGTGAGAGTCGGGGAACGTGTCATTACGTATATAAGTGAACGGACAAGAAACAAAAAGTGAAATTGATCATCTGCGCTACAGCTTACATGTTAACCATTGAAGTGAACTACATGGCAGGCTGCTGTCTGTTAACTAACTGATGTCTTTCTACATCAACTGAGTGCTCCTCTGTCTGTGCATCACTCTCACACTGCTCTTATTAAAAACTCTAAACTGGTCATAAACCGTCTGAACCTTCAGTGTGACGTTTGATGTCTTTTGAAATGTTCTTAAATCGTTTGAGCTGCTGTTAATACTCAAAATATTTACAATACTGAACATTACATGAATAAGAGAGGAGCGATAATCGTAACTAAAAGACAAATATGACAGTATGCCACCAATGCACTTTTTTGTTGACATTCATTGAGCTAACTGTAGTTTACTTCATGTTCAAATCTAATCTGACTTTGCAATAGGTTGAAAGGAGAGCACCTGAATTTGTTTTGCTTCAAAGTAAAATGAATAGTTTTAAAATGAAAAAAAGTAGCTCTCTTTCTAATTCCCTTGATGTTCTGTAAAATTAGCTTAAAACACTTAACGCTGGAAACATTTTAACGGGCCGGCCCGTCAGAACCGAACCATGAACCGTGACCAAAAAACCGAGGTACGTATTGAACCGTGGGCTGACTGTATTGTTGCATCCCTAGTAGGCAAGCTTTTAACAGGACAGTAGGAAGAGGGTCTAATGGACAGGTAGATGGTTTTGATTTCCGAATGAGGTCAGATAATTCAGCAACAGCAGGAAGTTTAAAACATGAAAGTGAGCGAGAGAGAGAGGGGGTAAGAAGACTGGGAGAGATGAGATGTTAGGAGTTAGTTGCTGGTGAATCTTGTCTACTTGTTACATATTTATAGAAGAGATGTGGAAATATTGCCATACTTGATAACTGTATTATTATCCTCTCAGGCTCTTGCCCTGAGAGCTGCTTGCATAGTGACTGCCCATCACATCAGCCCTGAGTGGAACATGGTAAGCCCTGTTCTGCAAATTCAACCCATTTAAAAAAGCGACTCAAGGTTGGACAACAAGTGAAAGACAGGAAGTCAACTTTCACCCCCTCACTTTCAACCAAGGTAGAAAGGTCAGGAGGTTCCTGTGGGGCTGATAGTCTCTAAATTCATTTGAAAGCACACTGTTTCAACCTCATTGACAGCGCAGTGCGCCAGCTTTACTGTAGCTCAGCTCGCCCAACAGCAATCTCTCTCCCAACTATCGTAACAGAGAATCCATTAATTCTCTTCAACAGAATTAAAATGTCATCATCCATAGCAACAAGAATACAGGACAGGATAGAAATGTAGCATTAACTTATCGTGCTTTTATTGATCATGTCAATTAAAATATTAAAAGCAGGGCTGTTAACGTTAACACGTTAATCCGTTTTTTAATAACAGTTTCTGCAGTGATGACGAAAAGCAGTGAAGTAATATCCCTGTGACATCAAACATTTCACTTTTTGTTGATGTATTTATGGAATTTTGTACGCATTTATTTTAGACATAGGACAGAATCAGAAACCAAGGAGAGAGAGTGGGGAATGACTTGTGGGAAAGGAGCTACAGGTCGGATTCAATCCCGGGCTGCCCGCTCTCCAGGACTTAATGATGATGAGGAGAAACCTCAGTCCTCACAGCCTTTGGCTACCGGTGCCCTCACTTTTTTTTTACACAACCTCTCCAGATGGTTTCATTTACTTTGACTTATTTTTTAACAAGTTCCTTTTTTCCGTGGTTAACTTAATATTGTATCTTCAGTCTACCACAAGTTCCTTATTTTCTTTCAAAATAAAGGTAACCTAAGCATAACACAAAATTACAAAATAAAAGCATTAAACACTTTTTTTAAATTCAAAATGAATGCGTGAATTCCAAACATGATTAAGATGTGGCCAATTCCAATCAACTATTGATTTTCAGCCTTTAAAAATGAAATCATTTGACAGCCCTTATTAATATTTAAAAAGCAGTCTAAGTACCGTTAATGTTTGTTTACTGTGTCCTGCAGATGTCCAGCAGCTGTTGGTGAGTAAAGAAGAGCTTCCACCTGAGCAGCAGGAGTGGAGCCACATTCTGGACCAGGAGGACACTAAGCCCCAACACATTAAAGAAGAACATGAGGAACTGTGGATCAGTCAGGAGGAAGAACAGCTTCAAGGACTGGAGGAGGCTGATACCACCAAGTTCCCCTTCACTCCTGTCTCTGTGAAAAGTGAAGATGATGAAGAGAAACCTCAGTCCTCACAGCTTCATCAGAGACAAACTGAACAGATGGAAACAGGAGTTGATGGAGAGGACTGTGGAGGAGCAGAACCAGAGAGAGACTCAGATCCAGAGAGACGTTTACAACCTGAGACTGATGACAGTCATGATTGGAAAGAGACAAGAGAAGATCTGTCAGAATTAAATAAGAAACTAAAGACCGGTAAGAGACCACACAGCTGCTCGGAGTGCGGTAAAAGATTTAACCGAAAAGGGACTCTGACCAGACACATGTTAGTTCATAAAGGAGAGAAACCTTACAGCTGCTCTGAGTGTGGTAAAAGTTTTACCCAAAGAGGAAGTCTGACCACACACATGTTAATTCATACAGGAGAGAAACCCTTCAGCTGCTCTGTTTGCAGTAAAAGCTTTACCCTAAAACAAACTCTGACCAGTCACATGTTAGTTCATACAGGAGAGAAAGCCTTCAGCTGTTCTGAGTGTGAGAAAAGATTTACCCTAAGAGTAAATCTGACCAGTCACATGTTAGTTCATACAGGAGAGAAACCCTTCAGCTGCTCTGTTTGCAGTAAAAGCTTTACCCGAGGAGAACATCTGACCAGACACATGTTAGTTCATACAGGAGAGAAAGATTTCAGCTGCTCTGTTTGCAGTAAAAGCTTTACCCGAGGAGAACATCTGACCAGACACATGTTAGTTCATACAGGAGAGAAAGCTTTCAGCTGCTCTGTTTGCAGTAAAAGCTTTACCCAAAGAGGAAATCTAACCAAACACATGATGATTCACACAGGAGAGAAACCTTTCAGCTGCTCTGAGTGTGGTAAAAGGTTAAGTTCTAAGGCAGAGCTGACCAGACACACGATGAGTCACACAGGAGAGAAACCTTTCAGCTGCTCTGAGTGTGGTAAAAGGTTTAGTTCTAAGAGATATCTGACCAGACACATGATGATTCACACAGGAGAGAAATGCTAATCCTGTGCAATGGTAAAACTGATCCAAAGGATTCTAAGTTGACAACATCACTAATGTGTATTCATAAGTATGTATTGACTAACAGATGTATAACTGTTGTTATAAAGGGATATAAGACAATTCTATTCACAGGAATCTGTCTGTACTTTTTTGACATTGATGTTTTGTTGCTGACATATGAACCAGTAAGTTGGGATCAGCTATGACGTTTAAATTTAAAGTGTTTATATTGTTGAAAGATCAGAAAGAGTTATGCATTTGTTGAATTTGTTTTTATCATATATGTACTTTTTATTTTCATTATAATTTAATCAATTTATCATGTACTTCATATATTTACTTTTTATTTTATTATCACTTAATCTTTTCATCATATTCATTCATATGTCATATAGTCGCTACGACTTTTGGTTTTTGGCTTTTATATTTCCTGTCAATCCTACACACACCCGCGGTGCCTACGCACCTGTGAGGTCAGGATAAGTGTACCATACTTTGAGCAAAACCACATACGAGCTCGTAGGCATATAGTGTTTCTGCGTATCTGCCTGGTTCACGGTCTTCGAGCTAAAACCACATATGAACTTAGTATCACCTGTGTTACCTTGTATGCTTTGACATCAAAACCACATATGAACTTGGTATGAACTGTGGATGTATCTCGTTTCTGCGAATATGCATTGTTGAGGTTTTACAGAATCTTGGAAAAAAGAGACCGTCTGGCTATGAAAACGCTGTGGAAAAGCTGATCGGGGTTCTTTTTTACTTTTCTAAAGGACTCCATGTCACTCTGACTTTTGAATCCCCATTTTGGGACTTAGTCTGAGACCAAGATCTTTTAAAACCTCAAGTGTCTACACTGTGTCTACACTCTCAGGTTTAGACTCTTGTCTTTGTGTTTTGCTTTTCTTTTTACATTTTTATATTTTTACTTTTACTGTTTTGTATTTGCATTTGGAATATCATTTGAAGTTTTTTAATACATTTTCGGAAACGTTTTGAAATCATTTTCTGACTGAAATTATTCACACCACAAAGACCGGAGTCTCCCTTAAGGACCCCGTGAACCTCGGAAGGTAAGCTTGAGCAGTCACACCACGGCACACTTCTACTGACTTTTACTACACACCTCATACACACCTAACATCCTAGCGGGGAGAGATTAGTTATTCCCTCTCCGGGGGGTAATCTAGAGTCCTATACCAGGGGTTATTCTTGAATCTAATTATTCTAGAAATGAATGTTAGGCAGATAATCCTAGGGCTGTGATTATAACAAGTCCTCTGTCCTCCAAAAGGTGTTAGCGGAGTAATTTTACATTGCTCCAGGTACTAGGAAAGAGTAGACTAGCGGCTGGTAGGGAGTGAGCTCTCACTTAGTTCTAGGAAAGAGTAGTCTAGTTAACTAATGGGTGGTGAGCTTCCGTTAGCTATAGTAAAGTTATTCACCCCTTTATTGCATATCCAGGACATGCTACAATATGAAACAGTTACAGTGTAAGGACTCTTCTTCTCTCCTGATATATTCTCTTCTTTCTGTCATCCTGTTTCCTTGGAGGCCTCTGTGTTGGGTAGCACAAGTTCTTCAAACAGCTTGTGTAACTATAGCAGCCCTCGACCAAGACAACATATGAGGAAGGGTGGAGTTCGACTGATGCAATTTATTTATTTCTTTTCAAGCACCATGAAACTAGAAAAAAGCCAAAATAAAGCCAAAATTAACATTCAGAAAACAGTGTGTTCAATTCATTACAGATATATAAATATTTACGATTTTTTCCTAAACAAACATTTCACAGTGCAACATTTTACTTTAAACAAACAATAACATCCACATCACAACAGACCTGATTCAAACACACATCACATTAAACACTTACAACAATATTGCACAATCCCTTATAGTAGTGAACCTCCCAATTCATTCATAAATCATTCAATCATTCCTTCCCAAATTACAAACGTACCTCGCTCCACTTGCCAAGGGTGCAAACTTTCATCGTTGGACACAGCGATCTCCATAAACCTTCGAACCTTCATGCTTAATGGTAAACCATAAAACCCTGTTTTAGTATCGCGTTTGGAGCAAACAAACAATTGACCATTACAAACAAATTAGCCGTGCACATACCGTAACTCTGCCTACCTGCTCGCCGCGAGTGACGAGCCAAGTGTGACGCGTGCACTAAAACATGTAATTCATGTTCCGGGGTGGAGCAACAACAAACAACCCAAATAGGCTCCTTTGGCCACTTACAGTAACTTTGTAATAAATAAACTGATGTAGAGTGAGAAAGACTTTCATCTACTTGTGTTATTTTGTGTCGAGTGCCGAAAGTTTCTTTAGTAAAGAAAAGGAGTTCAGCAGATCCTGATGCAGAGCGACCACAGTCAGATCAGGTCCAGGTTTATTTAACTGAAAACCTTTAACCCTTAATAAGAATCCTGCAATCAGAATACAAAATAAAGAAAATCTCAATGACACCTGAACATGCACAGGATTAATTAAGAGTGCAGCAGGTGGCCAACACAAGGACTTTGAAGGTTTGGTCTAAGGATACAGAGGAGGCCCTGCAGGAGTGCTTCAATGTCACAGACTGGGAACTTTTTAATGAGGACTATGGTGAGGACATTGAAGGTCTCTCTCATTGTATTACAGACTACATCCGTTTCTGTGAGGACACCATAGTCTCTACCAAAAAGGTCCGCTGCTTCTCAAACAACAAACCGTGGATCAGTAAAGACATTAAAGCTCTCCTCAACAAAAAGAAGAGGGCCTTCATGACTAGAGATCGTGAGGAGCTCAAGGCTGTCCAAAAGGAGTTAAAGAAGAAGCTGAGAGAGGCCAAGAACAACTACAAGGACAAGATTGAGGCCAAGATGGGACAGAACAACACAAAGGAGGTGTGGAATGGCATGAAGCAGATGACGGGCTGCAGCAGGCCGGAACCCAGAATTAAAGGAGACCCAGTATTTGCTGCTGAGTTGAACCTATTTTTCAATAGGTTTGACACATCCCCCAACCCAGTGAGCTCAAATAGTGGGTCTAGGTCTCCCCCCACCACCTCAGCCCCCATTCACACCTCTGCTGGAGACTCTGCTCTTCCTCCCATCAAGGTCCTGACCACCTCCCCCTCCCTCTCAGCTCCTCACCAGCAGCTTCAAAGGACAGCCGCCCCTCACCCCTCAGCTCCCTCCCTTCAGGACCTGCATGACAATAGACAGTCTCCACACCCCTCCCACGCTCACTGTCCCACTCTTACTACCAGCCAGGTACAAAGAGAACTCTCCAGACTCCACATCAGAAAAGCCAGTGGACCAGACAACATCAGTCCCAGGATCCTCAAGGTGTGTTCTGGGCAGCTTGCAGGAGTCTTTCAGCACCTCTTCAACCTCTCCCTGAGGCTGATGAAGGTGCCTGACCTGTGGAAGACCTCCTGCATCGTCCCAATTCCAAAGAAAGGAATTGCGCTCTCAATGACTACAGACCTGTGGCACTCACGTCACATGTCATGAAGACATTTGAGAGGCTGGTTCTCCAGCACCTGAGGACCCTGCTCACTGCTTTCCAGGATCCGTTGCAGTTTGCATATCAGAGGCACATTGGTGTGGAGGATGCTATCATCTTCCTGACCCACAAAGCCCTGTCACACCTGGAGACGCAGGGAAGCACTGTGAGAGTCATGTTCTTTGACTTCTCCAGTGCTTTCAATACCATCCAGCCCTGCCTCCTGAGGGACAAACTGCTGGATATGCAGCTGCACCCTGACACCACAGCCTGGATTTTTAACTACCTCACGGGCCGGCCACAGTATGTCAGAGTCGAGGGCTGTGTCTCTGATGTAGTGACGGGCAACACAGGAGTACCTCAAGGAACTGTTCTGGTGCCTTTTCTCTTCACTCTCTTCACGTCGGACTTCAGGTTGAACTCCAGTTCCTGCCACCTCCAAAAGTTTTCTGACGATTCCTCCATTGTTGGGTGCATCACTGATGACGATGAGAAGGAGTACAGAGGACTGTTAGAGAGCTTTGTCACATGGTGTGAAAGCAACCACCTGAAGCTCAACATCAGCAAAACAAAGGAGGTGGTAGTGGACTACCGGAAGAAGAAGAGGCCCCCTGCCCCAGTCATCCAGGGGGAGGAAGTGGAGAGGGTGGACTCATACAAGTACCTTGGGGTCCACATCAACAATAAACTGGACTGGTCTCACAACTCTGACACCCTCTTCAGGAAGGGGCAGAGCAGGATGTTCTTCCTGAGGAGACTCAGATAGTTCAGTGTCTGCAACAGACTCCTGAAGACCTTCTACCAGTCTGTTGTGGCCAGCGCCCTCTTCTTTGCTGTGGTGTTCTGGTGGGGTGGCATCAAGACTGGTGAGGCAAACAGGCTGAACAAGCTGGTGAGGAAGGCCGGCTCTGTAGTGGGTCTTGATCTGGACACTTTGGAGTCAGTGGCTAAGAGGAGAATGAAGGACAAAATCTTATCCACCCTGGATAACTCCTTTCACCCCCTACATGGTGAGCTGTGGCAGATGGGCAGCTCCTTCAGCCAACGCCTCCTCCCCCCCAGGTGCAAAACAGAGCGCTTCAGGCGCTCCTTTGTGCCCACTGCCACAAGACTGTACAACAGCAGACTATGACAACAATAACAGTCCGTCCTGACACAAAACTTCACCCCCATAAAACACTACCCACATGACCTGCTTCATTATTATCATTACTAACATTGTATTATTATTCAGCATGAATATATATATACATATATACTGTAAATTCTATATATTTTATTATGGGTTAAGACAAAGTAAGACAAAGATAAACTTTATTGATCCCCCATGGGGGAAATTTTTGCATTACAGCAACTCAAGAAAACAGGAATATAATTATTAAAAATAAAAATAGAAGTTAAAAATCAAACATATTTACATCAGTTAAATAAAAAAATACAATAATAGAAAATAACACGGTATCTACACTTCAACTTGTGGAAAGACTTATTATTAAAACACACAGTGTGTAGCAGTATTGTTATGAGTGGTGATGCTATTAAAGAGTCTGATTAAACAGTCTGACGGCAGATGGGATGAACGACCTGCGGTAGTGCTCTGTCTTGCAGGGTGGGTGTCTGAGTCTGCTGCTGAAGGAGCTGCTCAGGGCCCCCACAGTGTCATGTAGGGGGTGAGAGGGGTTGTCCATGATGGATGTCAGCTTCACTAGCATCCTCCTCTCACCCACCTCCTCTACAGAGTCCAGAGGACAGTCCAGGACAGAACTGGCCCTCCTGACCAGTCTGTTCAGTGTCTTCCTGTCTCTCTCTGTGCTCCCTCCTCCCCAGCAGACCACTGTATAGGAAAGTGCAGACGCCACCACAGTGTCATGAAAAGTCCTTAACAGAGTCCTGCACACTCCAAAGGACCTCAGTCGTCTCAGCAGGTGAAGTCGACTTTGGCCCTTCTTGTACAGGACGTCTGTGTTGTGAGACCAGTCCAGTTTATTGTTGAGGTGAACACCCAGGTATTTGTACGTCTCCACCCTCTCAATGTCCAATCCCTGGATGTTCACCAGTGCAGTCTGGGGTGAGAGCTGGTCTGCACAGTCCTTCAGGAGTCTGGAGCTGATGCCGTCGGGACCTGTGACCTTTTAACCCGAGGGGGTTAAAGTTCTAATGTGGGACGAGAGAGTGTGAAAGGCGAGTTCATTACTCATGGTCACAGAACAGATCTGATCTCAGCTCTGTGATCCTCTACCAGGTCTGCTGTGAGCTCCAGATGTGAGGCCTGACAGTGGGTGGGTGGACACACACACACACAGTTTTTCATGTAACATCAAGTGTGTGTGTGTGTGTGGCTTCCAGCTTCACTGTAGTTCAGTCGTGTTGTAGCAAACTTCCCAGTTTGGACAGTTCGTGAACCAATGTGCTTGAGAGGTCACCGGTCCGGCCTAGTGTCAAAGTAGAAATATAAGACTGTCACAAATATTTACATCTTAAAATACTATTCAATCATTTCAGATGATGTGCATTCAGAATTATATAAAGATAGAATGAGCCACATTACCAGATTCACCCGAGTTCTAATGCGCTGCCAAGAGTTCATCAACACACTCGTTGGAAATCAGGTTTGTCAGGTTTATCAGGGTCTGTTAGGGGAGAAGGTGACTTTGTTTTGAATCCTGAATGAAATAGGGAGCCAGTGTAGAGCCTGAAGGATGGGTGTCATGTTGTGTGATTATCACTGATCAGCAAGGAATACGCAGAGAGAAGTGTGAACTAAAAATAAAAATGGAGCCCTGCGTTAGTTCAGGGGGAATATGCTGGTCCTGCCTGCAAGTCACCATCAGCTGATCTGAGATCCGCCCCCAATGTCAACCAATCATGATCACACTGTGACAACAAGGCGGTCTATTTAAACCATTCTGCCTCTCACTCCTCCTGCATCACATCCACTCTGCCTCCACCACCCCGACCTCCACCACCCCGACCTCCACCTGACATTACATGCACATTCAGGTTCTGTTCTGCACGTCGCCATGGTGGGAAGTAAAGGTTTGCAAAATACTCTGCGGATCGCCCAAGAATGTTAACGTAAGAGAGTGTCAGTGCAACATCTCACATGCAACATGCAAACAACAACGTTTGAACCTGTTCTCAGTGTTTGTTGAACGAGCAACAAGATAACCTTTCTGCTGTGCAGGTGCTTATTTCTGTAACAACTGTCAAACTTGCATGCTTTGAAAATGTTCAGTGTCCTCCTGAGACCTTGGCTCGTCCCTCTCTCTCTCTCTCTTGTCAGTGCAGCTGCTCTTCTTACGTTTGGGACTGCTCCTGATTCCTTCGATGTGATGAAATCCTCTGCTGTAAAGTTAGATTTACTCTCCTTTCCCTACCTAACACCACTTTTCCTAAGGATCGATAAAGAAAGAAAACACCTGAGGTCCCAATATATGCATCTTATACAGTTCCAAAAAACTCCAATACTAATCCAAATAATATGTCTTACTAAAAATATCTACTATAGAGTAAAACATACATAATATTTATCAGTAATACAAGTTACATTGTAATAAAGAGAATCCAATACTATAAAAACATATATATCAAACTGTTGCTTTTTAGCAGCATCAGCTTCTACTGTAAGAAAACCTTCAATGATTTTTCAATCGAAACCCCCCATCAAGATGTCTCCATTCAGGGTCCGCTGTCCACTTCCATCCTCCATTTTCCTAAGTTTGGTTGTTCAAGTCCATTAGGCTGGAAGGATCTCTGGACAATCAGCCACCCTCACATTGGTCTCCCAAATATTGTCCTGGGAAGAAAAATCAACAACCAGTATCTTTGCACACACAAAAACATAAAAAATATTCATTTTTGTAGCATACTTTCACATTATTCCACTACATGATTAACATATACATGAGTAATATACATGATTAACATATTCAATTTCCCACTTTTATCCATTCACTTCCTATTCAAAATAATAGTAATTAAATGATGAATTCAGATATTACAAAATGGATATTTCTCTATTCGCTCTTGTCCCATCTCTATGACCTCCTCATCTTCGCTTAGGTCATTACCACTCAGTAGCCACCAGAATCTGAACCACTATAGCTCCTACTGGTCCTAATTGTTATTGCAACCAAGCATTATCAGACCATCCCGCTCCTTCTGATGGACCAAATGAATCCCTTATAAGTTTCAATGCATCTATGACACTAGTCATATTGTCAGCAGCATCAGGGATCAAAGTATAACAGTCGTCTCCGGTTAAATTTCAACTTTGGCCTCTAAGTGGCTTTAATCAAAACACCATTAACACCAACAGAAGCACCTTCATCCAATTCAGACCTATGTGTTGGCAGATTTTAACAATACATTTTTTAACACATCATTAATTTTTTCACTAACACCTTGGATTTGCAGATGATAAACAGCTCCTAGACGTTGTTTAATTCCCAATTTTTCTAAATTAGTCTTACTCTTTTATTCACAAACTCTTTCCCATTATCTGAGGTCTGGGAGTCCCCACCTGCTTACGACCTCACAACACAAAAACTTTCTTGGCAGCAGATTGAGCATCTTTCCTAAAACTAGTGCGATCTGGTAACAGCCAACCTTCCAGCGCAGCAAAAATCAAACCCGGGCTCAACTGATGTGCCGTTGTGAACGCCGGCTCACTTGACAGCAGTCAGAGGAGCGGCTGTGAATGCTGTTTCTACCGACAGCGTTATTGGGATTCACTGCAAAGTGCAGCTCCGCTAAAGCTTTTCAGCAAATGAAAATTAAATCATTTGACATTTGACCTTATTAATATAAAAAAAAAAAAAACAGTATAAGTACCGTTGATGTTTGTTTACTGTGTCCTGCAGATGTCCAGCAGCTGTTGGTGAGTAAAGAAGAGCTTCCACCTGAGCAGCAGGAGTGGAGCCACATTCTGGACCAGGAGGACACTAAGCCCCAACACATTAAAGAAGAACATGAGGAACTGTGGATCAGTCAGGAGGAAGAACAGCTTCAAGGACTGGAGGAGGCTGATACCACCAAGTTCCCCTTCACTCCTGTTTCTGTGAAGAGTGAAGATGATGAAGAGAAACCTCAGTCCTCACAGCTTCATCAGAGACAAACTGAACAGATGGAAACAGGAGTTGATGGAGAGGACTGTAGAGGAGCAGAACCAGAGAGAGACTCAGATCCAGAGAGACGTTTACAACCAGAGACTGAGGTCGAGATAGAAGACTCTTATGAAACTGAGACTGATGACAGTGATGATTGGCAAGAGACAGGAGAAGATTTGTCAGAATTAAACCTGAAAAATGAGAAACTAAAGACTGGTAAGAGATCACACAGGTGCTCGGAGTGCGGTAAAAGATTTAACCGAAAAGGGTCTCTGACCAGGCACATGATGATGCATACTGGAGAGAAACCCTTCAGTTGCTCTGAGTGCGGTAAAAGATTTAACCATGAGTCTAGTCTGACGTATCACATGGCAAATCATAGAGAAAAACCCTTCAGTTGCTCTGTTTGCAGTAAAAGGTTTACCAAAAGAGTAAATCTGACCACACACATTTTAGGTCATACAGGAGAGAAACCCTTCAGTTGCTCTCACTGTGGTAAAAGGTTTAGTTCTAAGAGAATTCTGACCAAACACATGACGATTCACACTGGAGAGAAATGCTACAGCTGCTGTGAGTGTGAGAAAAGCTTTAGCCAAAAACAGCATCTGACCAGACACATCTTAGTTCATACAGGAGAGAAACCTTTCAGCTGCTCTGTTTGCAGTAAAAGATTTAACCGAAAAGATCTTCTGACCAGTCACATGTTAGATCATACAGGAGAGAAACTCTTCAGCTGCTCTGTTTGCATTAAAAGTTTTAACCATACGGCAAATTTTTTCATCATCAAACATATCAACAACAAGGAAATCCACATCAGTTTCAAATGTTAAACCTGCATCAACAAAACTAGGTGTAATGCCTGCCCCTATTTTAAGGACTCTTGCATCCAAAATTTTTAGCTTTCAGAGGATTGTTACTCATACACAGAAGCCATTGTCAAAATCTCAAGTCAAGTCTGCCACTGATTAAATACCAAGTTTAAAAACCAACTTAACCAACCGTCTCAAAAAATGTAATGTAACAAGGTAATCAGTCCAACAAACAAAGACAATATGATGCTTTACTTTACAAGTTTTATGGAGACACCCCAACACCTACACTAATAACTAACTCACCTAAGCCTCACTTCTTCAATGGCTTGTCGAGCTCGAGGCGTCTCCCAAACTCGGACACCATCCCAGAAGACCACTGACCTAGTCACCTGAAACACACCGAATTTGGTGAACCCCCTCCCCAGAGTTACCACCAAAAATAAAAAGTGGCCAAAGGAGCCTATTTGGGTTGTTTGTTGTTGCTCCACCCCGGAACATGAATTACACGTTTTAGCGCACGCGTCACACTCGGCTCGTCACTCACGGCGAGCAGGCAGGGGGGCTTGAGCAGAGTTACGGTATGTGCACGGCTAATTTGTTTGTAATGGTCAATTGTTTGTTTGCTCCAAACGCGATACTAAAACAGGGTTTTATGGTTTACCATTAAGCATGAAGGTTCGAAGGTTTATGGAGCGATCTCCATCGCGATGTGTCCAACGATGAAAGTTTGCACCCTTGGCAAGTGGAGCGAGGTACGTTTGTAATTTGGGAAGGAATGATTGAATGATTTATGAATGAATTGGGAGGTTCACTACTATAAGGGATTGTGCAATATTGTTGTAAGTGTTTAATGTGATGTGTGTTTGAATCAGGCCTGTTGTGATGTGGATGTTATTGTTTGTTTAAAGTAAAATGTTGCACTGTGAAATGTTTGTTTAGGAATAAATTGTAAATATTTATATATCTGTAATGAATTGAACACACTGTTTTCTGAATGTTAATTTTGGCTTTATTCTAGTTTCATGGTGCTCGAAAAGAAATAAATAAATTGCATCAGTCGAACTCCACCCTTCCTCATATGTTGTCTTGGTCGAGGGCTGCTACAGTTACACAAGCTGTTTGAAGAACTTGTGCTACCCAACACAGAGGCCTCCAAGGAAACAGTGACAGAAAGAAGAGAATATATCAGGAGAGAAGAAGAGTCCTTACACTGTAACTGTTTCATATTGTAGCATGTCCTGGACATGCAAAAAATGGGTGAATAACTTTACTATAGCTAACAGAAGCTCACCACCCATTAGTTAACTAGACTACTCTTTCCTAGAACTAAGTGAGAGCTCACTCCCTACCAGCCGCTAGTCTACTCTTTCCTAGTACCTGGAGCTATGTAAAATTACTCCGCTAACACCCTTTGGAGGACAGAGGACTTGTTATAATCACAGCCCTAGGATTATCTGCCTAACATTCATTTCTAGAATAATTAGATTCAAGAATAACCCCTGGTATAGGACTCTAGATTACCCCCCGGAGAGGGAATAACTAATCTCTCCCCGCTAGGATGTTAGGTGTGTGTGAGGTGTGTAGTAAAAGTCAGTAGAAGTGTGCCGTGGTGTGACTGCTCAAGCTTACCTTCCGAGGTTCACAGGGTCCTTAAGGGAGACTCCGGTCTTTGTGGTGTGAATAATTTCAGTCAGAAAATTATTTCAAAACGTTTCCGAAAATGTATTAAAAAACTTCAAATGATATTCCAAATGCAAATACAAAACAGTAAAAGTAAAAATATAAAAATGTAAAAAGAAAAGCAAAACACAAAGACAAGAGTCTAAACCTGAGAGTGTAGACACAGTGTAGACACTTGAGGTTTTAAAAGATCTTGGTCTCAGACTAAGTCCCAAAATGGGGATTCAAAAGTCAGAGTGACATGGAGTCCTTTAGAAAAGTAAAAAAGAACCCCGATCAGCTTTTCCACTGCGTTTTTATAGCCAGACGGTCTCTTTTTTCCAAGATTCTGTAAAACATCAACAATGCATATTCGCAGAAACGAGATACATCCACAGGTCATACTAAGTTCATATGTGGTTTTGATGTCAAAGCATACAAGGTAACACAGGTGATACTAAGTTCATATGTGGTTTTAGCTCGAAGACCGTGAACCAGGCAGATACGCAGAAACACTATATGCCTACGAGCTCGTATGTGGTTTTGCTCAAAGTATGGCACACTTATCCTGACCTCACAGGTGCGTAGGATTGACAGGAAATATAAAAGCCAAAAACCAAAAGTCGTAGCGACTATATGACATATGAATGAATATGATGAAAAGATTAAGTGATAATAGAAGAAAAAGTAAATATATTAAGTACATCATAAATTGATTAAATTATAATGAACATAAAAAGTACATATATGATAAAAACAAATTCAACAATTGCATAACTCTTTCTGATCTTTCAACAATATAAACACTTTAAATTTAAACGTCATAGCTGATCCCAACTTACTGGTTCATGTCAGCAACAAAACATCAATGTCAAAAAAGTACAGAATGTTTCCTGTGAATAGAATTGTCTTATATCCCTTTATAACAACAGTTATACATCTGTTAGTCAATACATACTTATGAATACACATTAGTGATGTTGTTAACTTAGAATCCTTTTGATCAGTTTTAACATTGCAAAGGATTAGCATTTCTCTCCTGTGTGAATCATCATGTGTTTGGTAAGATTTCCCTTAGAACTAAACCTTTTACCACACTCAGAGCAGCTGAAGGGTTTCTCTCCAGTGTGAATCCCCATGTGTTTGGTTAGATTTCCTCTTTGGGTAAAGCTTTTACTGCAAACAGAGCATCTAAAAGCTTTCTCTCCTGTATGAACTAACATGTGTGTGGTCAGATGTTCTCTTTGGGTAAAGCTTTTACTGCAAACAGAGCATCTGAAAGCTTTCTCTCCTGTATGAACTAACATGTGTGTGGTCAGACTTCCTCTTCGGGTAAAGCTTTTACTGCAAACAGAGCAGCTGAAGGGTTTCTCTCCAGTGTGAATCACCATGTGTTTGGTTAGATTTCCTCTTTGGGTAAAGCTTTTACTGCAAACAGAGCATCTAAAAGCTTTCTCTCCTGTATGAACTAACATGTGTGTGGTCAGATGTTGTCTTAAGGTAAAGCTTTTACTGCAAACAGAGCATCTGAAAGCTTTCTCTCCTGTATGAACTAACATGTGTCTGGTCAGACTTTGTCTATGGGTAAAGCTTTTACAGCAAACAGAGCAGCTGAAGGGTTTCTCTCCGGCGTGAACCAACATGTGTCTGGTCAGAGTCCCTTTTCGGTTAAATCTTTTACCATACTCCGAGCACCTGTGTGGTCTCTTACCAGTCTTTAGTTTCTTAATTTTCAGGTTTAATTCTGACAAATCTTCTCCTGTCTCTTGCCAATCATCACTGTCATCAGTCTCAGGTTCATCAGAGTCTTCTATCTCGACCTCAGTCTCTGGTTGTAAACGTCTCTCTGGATCTGAGTCTCTCTCTGATTCTGCTCCTGTTTCCATCTGTTCAGTTTGTCTCTGATGAAGCTGTGAGGACTGAGGTTTCTCTTCATCATCTTCACTCTTCACAGAAAAAGGAGTGAAGGGGAACTTGGTGGTATCAGCCTCCTCCAGTCCTTGAAGCTGTTCTTCCTCCTGACTGATCCACAGTTCCTCATGTTCTTCTTTAATGTGTTGGGGCTTAGTGTCCTCCTGGTCCAGAATGTGGCTCCACTCCTGCTGCTCAGGTGGAAGCTCTTCTTTACTCACCAACAGCTGCTGGACATCTGCAGGACACAGTAAACAAACATTAACGGTACTTAAACTGCTTTTTAAATATTAATAAGGGCTGTCAAATGATTTCATTTTTAAAGGCTGACAATCAATAGTTCATTGGAATTGATCACAGTTTAACCATGATTGGAATTCACTTATTTTACATTTAAAGAAAGTTTTTAATCATTTTAGTTTATAATTTTGTCTTAAGCTTAGGTTACTTTACTTCCTTTTTAGATACAAACCTACTTTTATTTTGAATGAAAAAAAGGAACTTGAGGAAGAGTGAAGATACTATATTCTTTGGAAATCTTTGGAAATGAAAGTGCATTAACAAAATAAAACAAGTGGACACACAACATTTCAAACCCTTAGGGAAGTATTATGTGTCATTTGTTTCCTTGGGTTTTGATTGAGGCTAGGGCTGTACGTTCACTTTTTGTGCTCATAGCGCTGTTGCTACAAAGGTTGATCGTTTTGTAACACAAGACAAAAACTTGTAGCATGACATATAAAATGTATTTTAAAACTCTAAAATCAACCACAAGTAGTTTGTTCAGTTGATCAATTAAACAAAGGAAGCAAAGGAAATGAATATTGCATACAAAACACAAAAGCTTGTTTTTTAGAGACTGTGTTAAACTATTGTACCAGACGGTGGCAGCATAATCAAAGTGACTGAAAGCCAATGCTCCTGCTAGTGTTTTTAGGGTTGGTATATCCAATAATTCGGCTTTTCTTGCAAGGAATTTTGTTTAATTGTAAATTTTACTGTGAGCTCTTAAGGCCATATCCTTCCCTGATTAAATATTATCCAGAACACATCCAAGGTAATTTACAGACCATTTTGATAAAATTAATGTCTGACCAATCTTTACATTGAAATCAGGTGATTTTCTCAATTTGATTCGTGACCCTAAGAGGATGGCCTCTGTCTTTCCTAAATGAAGGGAAAGTTTGTTATCTGAGAGCCATCTCACCACCTTTTGAACCTCTACACTCAAGGTGTCTTCCACAACTATTTTATCTTTTTGGGATACTAATAATGCAGCATCATCAGCATATAAAAATATATCACATGAACAAGCTGAGTGAAGATAATTGATAATAAAAACAATAAAGGCCGGAAAAAGTAACAGGTTAAGTTAAGTAACAGGTTTTGGATTGGATTGGATAATGTCCCATTGACATCTACCCTTTGTTGTCCATCAGTTAGATAAGATTGAACCCGCTGAATGGCCACATCATTAAAACCCAAAGCTTTTAGTTTGCAAATGAAAATGCTATGATCAACTGTGTCTGATGCCTTTTGCAGGTCTAACATAACCATTCCACAGAGTTTGCCAAAGTTAATTTCTTTTCTCAATTTGTCTGTCAGAAACAACAGGCATGATTCAGTTGAGTCAGATATTCTAAATCCTGACTGAAGATGGAATAAAATGTTGTTGCTTTGGATGTACTCCTCAATCTGTACATGAATGATGTTTTCCATTACTTTTGACACACCACATAAAATCCAAACTGGTCTGTAGTTCCCCCATCTATCTGAATACCCTTCTTATAGTGGGGGGGAGAACTCGGGCACTCTTTAGCTCTGTTGGAACATTACCCTGTTCTATTGACATATTTATTATATGGGTCACAGATGGAGCAATAATAACTCCAGAGTCTCTAAGAAACCTCACTTGAATGTTATCTAAACCTGTAGCTTTACTAGGATTGAGTTCCTGCAGTCTCTTAAAGACCTTACTATCAATCACTTTACAAAAAGAAAATGATCCTGTCTGAATGCCGTATTGTGAGTAATGCCTCTGCACCTGCTCCTCATTGAATACACCCGAGTGATCAGGGAGCTTCTCTACTAGATTTTCAGCTACTGTAGTAAAGTAGATATTTAAATAATCAGCCACCTCATTTTTGTCTGCGGTAACTTTACCGTCTCTTATATTGAATAAAATCACTCTCATTTTGGTTCTTCTTAAATTCTTTAAAAGCTGAATTTCTTAATGTAATGACCTTTAAAATATCATCTGACATCCAAGGCTCAGTTCTTTGCTTTATTCTGATGGTCTTAGAGGGTGCTCTGTTATTCACAGCTTGAAGAAAACTTGATTTAAAAAATAACCCAGGCTTTGTCAACACTGTCACAATTCATAACTTCAGACCAGTTTACAGTTCTCAAGTGTTCACATAGAGCAGATGGACTGTAATTCTTAAGGCTTGTGAATGTCTGTATTCAAGTCCCCGGTGATTATGACCTCTGATTTTGTAAAATCAACAGAGTTATTGCATGTTTCCTCCAGCAGCTCGTAAAAATGATACTCCGGTGGATGATAGCAGGCCCCGACTAAGATGGGTTTAGTTTTGGGTAGTAAAACATCCAGCCATACTGCCTCGATTAGGTCGCTGTTCAAGTCAGATCCTACATTAAAAGCCAAATGCGATCTGATATAAACACACAGACCTCCTCCTTTCCTGATTCTATCTCTTCTTATCGCCGTATAATTTGCTATTTCATTTTCTGCATCACAAACGAAGGTATCCAACCGTGTTTCAGAGAATGATAAAATCGCCACTCTACTCTGAAGGCAGAGATGGAGAAATTCATGTACCTTTGGAATAAGACTCCGGATGTTGAGGTGTAGCAGGTGAAGTCAACTCTGTGCAAACACAGAATTAAAGTCACTGAGTTCGATGTTGTGTGTCTCTGTGGCACTGGTCTGACCTGAAGTGTGAGTGATCCTTTTGCAGCGGTCTCACTTTCTCTAGTTGGTGTTGCAATCCCATCCTCGTCTACCATGGGGTGAGAGAATTCAATCCTGGATGATTGTAATGGTAAAGGTGTCTCGACTTTTAAAGCTAAACTTAAAACCTCTGTTCTCTCAAGCATACGAATAATTAGTCTTTGAGTATGTGTGTGTATGTTTTTTGTTTTGTCATGATTGTTGAGATAACCATTTGTCTCTTGTATTCCTGTTTTTATCATCAATGTAGAGCACATTGAGCTCACCTATAATTAAAAGTGCTTTATACATGTTCTGTTCTATTCTATTTGTCAGCTCCTTTACGGTAAACAAGACGAGGGTCCTGCAGACCCACGTGACACGACTGAAAGGAAACACTTCAAAATAAAAGCACAGAAAAGGATAGAAAGAATGCAATGTGATTTTCCCTGTATTAAATTGCACTTAAAAGCATTGTCTTTATAGGTTACTGAAATTATGTGTAACCCTATCCAGACATTGATTTTATGTGCAAATCAAAACAGCGACAGTCACATTGCATCCTGTTGTCTGATCAAAGTTTGACCATAGTTTACTTTAAATGTTTACAGTGAAATGTTCCCACATTTATTATTACACTGATGGACCATGTCTAGTATAGCTATCTATCTAGTCTTTTGTCTGGCTTTTATTTTGAAGGGTTTTCTTTTAGTCCAGTGTCACATGGGTCCGCACGACTCGCTTCTTGTTTACTCTGAGTAGTCCTTTATTTCTGCAGCATTGAACTCAACTACTTTAGCTATGTTAGCTAGCATCACTGAGTGTTGCTGTATCTGTACCTAGAGTGTCCACTTTTCCAGTTAGCTGGTTTATAGTGTTCAGGACTTCGTTCATTCCTTCCCTACCTTCCTCTGACCCAGTGTCCTTCTTTTTAGTTGCTGGTGGGTTCTTCGCTGGAGAGAAAGGCTCTTTTCTTTTGGAGCTCTCGGTAGAGACCTCCATCTTAGCATCATCATGACCGTAAATCTCCGAGCTACTGCGGGCTGAAGAGAGCTTCTTGTTCGTCTTCATGCTGCAATTTCCGGAGCACTGTATGGTTAAAGCGTCGGTATGATGTATTAGAGATTCATACGATCACATAGAATTGAGGTGGATTTTAAAGTATGTGTAAAATTAGGACAAAAAGACGGAGCTCAGAAAATACGCTGCACCCGGTCCGCCATCTTGCCTTCTTCCTCGTCTTCTTCTTCTTCTTCTTTGGATTTTATTGGCAGCTGGCATCCAAAAAGTTGCACTACTGCCATCTGCTGGATTTAATTATTACTCACATTCCTAAATCCTCCTCAATAAACCTGTTCTCTATTTAAACAAACATCTTCAGCCTCTCCCTCTCTCCCCTCACTCCAAAATACTTTTTAAATCTCTTCTCACGAGTCCCTCTCTCTCCATTTCTGACATCATGTTCTGTCTATGTGCTACATACTTTCTACATTTAATAACTACATGTTCAACTGTTTCTGTACCTCACAAAGACCGGATGAATGATTTCCAGTGATATGTAGAGTACTATTTAAATGACTGTGACTGATTCTTAACCTGGTCTTTACGTCCTCCTCTCTTCTGTTGCTCCCTCTGTATTTGACTTTATCTATTTCCCTCTGAATTGAGTATAAATGTCTTCCCTTTGTCTGATTGTTCTAATATTGTTGCCATTCCTGTTTAATTTTACTCCATGTGACTCGTTTCCCCTCTGACTTAGATCATTTGATGTTAATATCAATCCTCTCTTTCTTTACAGCTTCCTTTGCCAACCTGTCCACCTTTTCATTTCCTGCTATACCTGAATGTGCTGGAACCCACATGAACATCACATCTGTCCCCTGTTTAACCACCTGGGAATGTGTAAACATGATTTCATATAATAAATCTTGACGACTGTGAGATGATCCTGATTGAACACTGTATAAAGCGCTGACTGAATCACTGCATATCAGCACTTTCCTTCCTTTCATTTGCTCAACACATTCTAATGCAACTAAAATGGCGTACAACTCTACTGTGTAAACGTTCAGGAAATCTGACGTTCTCTTCACTACTTCAACATTGAATTTTGGGATAAACGCAGCTGATCCTGTTGCATTTGTCATCGGGTCTTTAGATCCATCTGTGAATACTTGTACATGATCTCCATATCTCTGTTCTATGTGTTCATAGAATTCACTAACTAAATCAACATTTCTTTTTCTTTCCTTTATCTTTAGTAACTCCGAGTCTACTTCAGCTGTCTCAAGCATCCACATTGAAACTGGTGGCCATAAAACAGTTGGACTGATATCCTTGTCATTCATCTCTCACCACTCTATCCCCTATCCATCCAAAACTGGACTTAGTTGTTCTCTCTTTTTCCCAGTAGTCCTTTAACACTGATTTTGTTGGGTGACTATCTCCATGTCCTCTCAAGTTCAGCCAATAATTTGTTAATAGCTGTTTCCTCCTTAAACATAGTGGCATCTCTCCTACTTCTACCTGAAGTGCACATATTGGAGATGATTTCACTGCCCCAATGCATATCCTAAGAGCCTGTGCCTGAATCATTTCTAACTTTGCAAGTGTTGTCTTTGCTGCAGATCCATATACCACACTCCCATACTCAATCCTAGTTCTAATTAACACCACATATATATATTTTAAGGCAGCAACATCAGCTCCCCAATCCATTCCTACGAGACATCTCATTACATTTATTACTTTTTTGCATTTATCAACAATATTCCTTATGTGTTCCTTCCATGTCAACCGGACATCAAAATATATCCCTAAAAAACTAAATGAGTCAACTCGTTCTACCTTATTTCCATACAATGTCAACCCAATATTCTCCCCAATGATCTTTGTTTTTTCCACAGAAAATTTAAATCCCCACTTTAATCCCACTTCTCAACTAAACTGATCCCTTTCTCAATTTTATTTACAATAAAATGTATATTCTTTCCTTTTTTCCACAATGCTCCATCATCCGCAAACAATGATCTTCCTATATCTGTTGGGATATTATCAAATATATCATTTATCATAATTGAAAATAAAATCGGACTTATCACACTTCCCTGTGGTGTTCCATTCTCTACAACATACTTTTTAGATATTTCATCACCTATTTTAACTTGAATCGATCTCTTGTTCAGAAGATCTATTATCCAATTAAAAATCCTTCCCTTGACTCCCATGAGATGTAACTTAATCAAAAGTCCCTCTATCCAAAGCATATCATGTGCTTTCTCAACATCAAAAAATACTGCAACTACTGCCGAGGGAGAGAGAGACTCAGGGCTCCTGTTGTGTCTAACAGAACATAGTGGGATGTAATATCTCTCAGGTGAATAACGACGTAGCGCAAAAGGTTGTGAACGATGGCTCCTTTTATTCAGTGTTCCAGCTACAACATGCTTCTGGCACAGGAGACACTCTACAACTGCAAATAGCACCACCATACAGTACTTTATCGCCACCTACAGGCGGAACAGATAACACAGCTTTCTGGTTTAAACACCTCAGCTCCTCCCCTCTAGATAAAAACTCACTTATTTAAATGAACATTTCTCCAAAGAACAAAAAGTCCTCACCAAATTAACTCACAAGTCGTAACACATACACAAAATGTTATCCCTTAACAACTTTGTGTACAAATAATGTTTGCATGGACATTATCCCGAACCACAGTCCATTATTTATTTCAGTGAGTTGTCTATAAGTCCAAATGTGGAGGAGGGCGCACATTACTCTTTGGGCGCTCAAAACGTTGCGTGTTCGCAGGATTTTCCAGAGCTCCGTCAGGTTCTTCTGGGCTCTGAGAGTTCTCAAGTTTCACTGACAACAGAAACAATGTCATGAATTTCCCCCGGGGACAAATAAAGTTTTTTGAATTGAATTGATGTCAGTGTCCTTACCATCATCCTCCGGATACATTTCCCAGCTTCCTTCAGTGTTTGTTACAGTCTGTTCTGCAGTAACATTCTTTCACTTTGCATCAAGCATTTGATTTACATGTCTTTTTACACATAAGATAAGATAAGACACTTTATTGTCATTGTATGCGATACAACGAAACTTGGTTGGTGACAAACAGCCCAGCAGCAATCTGAGATAAAAATAAGATAAAAAATATATTAAAATATATTGAAACAGCAGGTTAGGCACATACAAAACAACAGCACACAATATAAGTACAGGAATAAGTTATTGCACAGAGTAACCATATTGCAGCATGTTTAAAGTGCAGTAGTGCTACATTTGCTACATCAAGTCAGTCCTCAGCGGGGGGGGGGGATGGACGCTACAGCTCGGGGGAAGAAGCTCTTCCTCAGTCTATTAGTCCTGGTTCTAATGGTGCGATACCTCTTTCCAGAAGGTAGGGGGACAAACAGTCTGTTTCCTGGGTGTGTTTGCTGATGTTAGTTGCTCTCCTTTGTAGGCGGCCAGCATGCACAGCATCAAGGTCCGGAAGCACAGCTCCTGTGATCCTCTGCGCTGTTCTTATGATCCGAGTCAAGTCCTTGCAGTTTTCAGCTGGCGTACCACACGGTGACACATTGACAGAGGATGCTTTCTATTGTGCTTCTGTAGAAGTTGACCAGCAGTTGGGAGGATAGTCCCGCTTTCCGAAGTTTTCTTCCTCTGTTGAGCTTTCTTTACTAGGTGGGACGTGTTGAGAGACCATGTTAGTTCCTTGGTTATGTGGACACCTAGGAACTTGATGTTTTCCACAATATCCACCCTCTCACCGTTTATGTGCAGTGGGGGGGGGGGGGGGGGGGGGGGGGGTTGTGGTCTTCTTTGTTCTTCTAAAGTCCGCAATTATTTATTTTGTTTTCATGGTGTTGAGAACCAGATTATTTTCTGAACACCACTCAACTAGATGTTTGACCTCGTCTCTATAGTGTGCTTCCTGGTTGTCTGTAATAAGTCCAACTACAGTGGTGTCATCAGCTAACTTTACTATAGTGTTGGAGGAGTGAATGGGTGAACAGGGCTGGACTGAGCACACACCCCTGTGGCACACCTGTGTTCAGAGTGATAGTTGAGGATGTGTTGTCACCTATTCTGACGTTTTGTGGTCTGCAGGTCAAGAAGTCCAATATCCATGAGCATAGTGAGGTGGATAGTCCTAGGTTTACCCAGTTTGTGCACCAGTTTATGAGGGATGATTGTATTAAAGGCAGAGCTAAAGTCTATGAAGAGCATCCAGGCATATGTGTTTGGATGCTCCAGGTGAGCCAGGGCTGTGTGAAGGGCGAGAGAGATGGCGTCCTCTGTGGATCTGTTTGCTTGATAGGCAAACTGATGACTGTCTAGATCTGTGGGGATGATGTCTCTGATGTAAGATAGGACAATCCTCTCAAAACACTTAATGATAATTGGGGTTAAGGCAACTGGACGGTAGTCCTTGAGGCATTTTACAGCTGACTTTTTCGGTACAGGTACAATTGTTGTGGATTTAAGGCAAGTGGGGACAACAGCCTTTTTTATTCTCTTCAAGGTGGATTTCACCTGATGGAGCTTCAGGGTGGGTGCTGGCTCCTCTGAGGGCAAGGTCGCCTGTTCTCCAACTTTGTTGTTCTGCTCCTCGAAGCGTGCAAAGAACTTGTTCAGGGTGTCGGGCAGTGTGCTGTCCTGATTGATCTGAGGGCTGCTGCCCTTATAGTCAGTGATGGTTTTAATGCCTCTCCACATATTCCGAGGATTGTTGTTGTGTGCAAAGTGTTCCTCAATACGCTGCTTGTACTTGAGTTTTGCCTCTTTAATGCCCTTTTTAAATCTTTTCGGGCACCATTGTAGGCCAGTCTATCTCCAGTCCTGAAGGCAGCATCGCGGGCCTTGAGCAAGGACCGAACATTACTGTTCAGCCATGGCTTCTGGTTCGGAAACACCTTGATGGTCTTGGTGGTTAATACTGTCTCTGTATAAAAATGAATGTAGGCAAGGACGGCTGAAGTGTATTCCTTTAAGTCTGCTCCCTCTGCAAACACTTCCCAGTGAGTGCTTTCAAAACAGTCCTGCAGGAGAGAGGTGGCCTCCTCACTCCATACCTGGACAGTTTTAATAGTTGGTCTCATTCTGCAGATTAGAGGTTTGTAAGATGGAGTCATTACCAGTGAAATGTGGTCTGAGAGTCCGAGGTGTGGAGATGGTGCAGTTTTAAAGGCTCCAGGGATATTGGTGTAAACTTGATCCAGAATGTTTTTGTCTCTGGTCGGGAAATTGACATTTTTGTGGTATCTGGGCAACACTGTCTTTAGATCTTTGTGATTAAAGTCTCCTGCAACTATCACAACACCCTCCGGGTGTGTATTCAGCTGGTTGTTAATGGTGTTGTGCAGCTCTTCCAGGGTTATGCTAGCATTAGCAAGCGGTGGTATGTAAACAACCGTGATGAGTATAACAGAGAACTCTCTGGGCATGTAAAATGGCCTGCATTTTACAGCAATGTATTCTAGATCCGGACAGCAGTATTTCCCAATAATGTCCGTAGCAGTACAGCAGTTGTTGTTAACATAAACGCATACTCCTCCGCTCTTACCGGAGGCAGTTGTCCTGTCTGCTCGGTGAATGGAGAAGCCTGCTAGTTTGATAGCAGCGTCCGGAACGGTGTTGCTCAGCCAGGTCTCTGTGATCATCATCACACAGCTGTTCGTGTTGCACGTGTTCCTCAGTCTCAGCTCGTCTATCTTGTTGACGAGTGATCGGGAGTTGGCGAGAAAAAGACTTGGTAGTGCAGGTCTGTGCGGGTTAGCTCGTAGCCCAGCTTGGAGGCCGCTCCTCTTACCGCTTTTGTCTTCTTCCTCTACGCCGCCTCCAACGCCTCTTCCGCGGGGTGATGATAACTCCCTCGGGGTCTCTCTGACACTGGATCTCCGGCAGAATGAAGTGCAGGCTTTCGGGAGTTAGGTCCTGATGCCGTGCTTCGATGTTAAAGAGTTCATAATTGAGAAGAGCATCGAGTGCTTTAACAAGTAACAAAAGTACACACAAATACACTATAATGTTGTATACATGCTCCTTGTACAGTAACTAAATATGTAACTGGGCCCAAAACATCTTTTATCACACCATCCAGCCACTTCTCCTCTCCCCTCCCCTGTAGTTTTTAACAAGCACAGCTTGACCCACAGAAAAAGACCAGAGTTTCTTCCTGCTGTCTGGCGGCTTGGAGACCCCCACTGGCTGGAAAAGCTGAGGCCCCTCTGGTTTAATTAGGGACAACCTAGTACGGACCTGTCTTTTCAGAAACAGCTCTGCTGGTGTTTTCTTGGTGGTTGTATGCGGCATGTTCCTGTAACTAAACAAGAAGTTAGCAATACAATGATGCAATGACATGCCACCAACTGCTCTGTTCTTTGACAAAGACTTCTTGAAGTTTTGGATCAGGCGTTCTGCCAACCCTTTTGAGGCTGAGTGATAAGCTGGAGTTTTAATGTGTTTGACTGCATTCAGCCTAAGAAATTACTCAAATTCACCTGAAGTAAACTGAGGTCCATTGTGACAGAGAATAAGAAGCCAGTTTAAATACTGAGGCCCTGTGTGCCCAGGTGCACAACATCAAATTAAGTGGCTCCGCCCCTCTCTACCTGAAGGCAACCTGAGTGTGGAGAAACACAAGGCAGCAGAAAGAGCACTGACTGGGTGTGTGGTTATGGTGCACCACAAACAGTGCACAGTGATCTGGGTCGGAACTTCAAGTCCGAGGTGTTCCAGAAAATGGGCTCACTGTTATTGAGAAAACACACAACACACCTTTTCGACCACAGTCTGATGGACCGGTAGAAAGATTTAACTCCACCCTGCAGAAGATTCTGGCCACAACAGCCAAACGCTGACACAGGGACCTTATGATCCCCTACGCTGTCATGGCTTACAGAGCAACCAGGCACAGCGCTACCAGTTTCACACCCAACTTCATGATGTTCGGCCGTGAAGTTAGTGAACCGGGGGACCTGGTAACTGGCCTGCCCCCCGACCCTTAAACAACTCTTTCTTCCCCTGAGTATGTCCAGCAACTCCAGGAGAGTCGGAGTGGAGTTGGCTCATCGGATTGCCAGAGATGCACTGGGGGAGTCAGTGAAGCAGCAAAAAGGAAGCCAAAGAGAGAAATGATAACAGAACAAATATACACACAATTGAAGTGTTTTTTCCATATACCATTTAGTTATACACACTGAAGGCTATAATGCATTTCTATTGTTTCTTCTAACAATATGTTGAGTAAATCCAGAATGCCAGATGACATCTACAGGTGTTGTCATTCAGTTTGTGATCAAAGGATGCAGCAGTTTTGTGCCCAGTGGCCTCTGCACTCTTAATTAATCCTGTGCATGTTCAGGTGTCATTGAGATTTTCTTGATTTTGTATTCTGACTGCAGGATTCTTATTAAGGGTTAAAGGTTTTCAGTGAAATCAACCTGGACCTGATCTGACTGTGGTCGCTCTGCATCAGGATCTGCTGAGTTCCTTTTCTTTACCAAAAGAGACTTTAGGCACTCAACACAAAATAACACAAGTAGATGAAAGTCTTTCTCACTCTACATCAGTTTATTTACTACAAGGTTACACATGAGCTGTCTGAAGAACTTCTGCTACCCAACACAGATGCCTCCAAGGAAACAGAGTGACAGAAAGAAGAGAAGATATCAGGAGAGAAGAATCCTTACACTGTAGCTGTTTCATATAAACACTTACAATTCAAATGTCATAGCTGATCCCAACTTACTGGTTCATATGTCAGCAACAAAACATCACAAAAGTCAAATATGTAGAGACAGATTCCTGTGAGTAGAATTGTCTTATATCCCTTTATAACAACAGTTATACATCTGTTAGTCAAAACATACTTATGAATACACATTAGTGATGTTGTTAACTTGGAATCCTTTGGATCGGTTTTACCATTGAACAGGATTAGCATTTCTCTCCAGTGTGAATCATCATGTGTCTGGTCAGATTTCCCTTAGAACTAAACCTTTTACCACACTCAAAGCAGCTGAAGGGTTTATCTCCTGTATGAACTAACATGTGTCTGGTCAGAGACACTTTTTTGGTAAAACTTTTGTCACACCGAGAGCAACTGATAGGTTTCTCTCGTGTGTGAATCATCATGTTTGTTCAGATTTCCTCTTTGGGTAAAAGTTTTACTGCAAAACGAGCAGTTGAAGGGTTTCTCCCCTCTGTGATATGTCAGACTAGACTTATGGTTAAATCGTTTCTCACACAGAGCAACTAAAGATTTTTTCTCCAGTGTGAATCATCATGTGTTTGGTTAGATTTCCTCTATAGTTAAAACTTTTACTGCAAACAGAGCAGCTGAAGGGTTTCTCTCCTGTATGCACTAACATGTGTGTGGTCAGACTTCCTCTTTGGGTAAAGCTTTTACTGCAAACAGGGCAGCTGAACGGTTTCTCTCCTGTGTGAATCATCATGTGTTTGGTTAGATTTCCTCTTTGGATAAAGCTTTTACTGCAAACAGAGCAGCTGAAGGCTTTCTCTCCTGTATGCACTAACATGTGTGTGGTCAGACTTCCTCTTTGGGTAAAGCTTTTACTGCAAACAGAGCAGCTGAAGGCTTTCTCTCCTGTATGAATTAACATGTGATACATCAGACTTTTTCTTTGGGTAAAGCTTTTACTGCAAACAGAGCAGCTGAAGGGTTTCTCTCCTGTGTGAACCAACATGTGTGTGGTCAGACTTCCTCTTCGGGTAAAGCTTTTACTGCAAACAGAGCAGCTGAAGGGTTTCTCTGCTGTATGAACTAACATGTGTTTGGTCAGATTCCCTTTTTGGTTAAATCTTTTACCACACTCTGAGCAGCTGTGTGATCTCTTACCAGTCTTTAGTTTCTTATTTTTCAAGTTTAATTCTGACAGATCTTCTCTTGTCTCTTGCCAATCATCACTGTCATCAGTCTCAGGTTCACAAGAGTCTTCAGTCTCGACCTCAGTCTCTGGTTGTAAATGTTTCTCTGGATCTGAGTCTCTCTCTGGTTCTGCTCCTCCACAGTCCTCTCCATCAACTCCTGTTTCCATCTGTTCAGTTTGTCTCTGATGAAGCTGTGAGGACTGAGGTTTCTCTTCATCTTCACTCTTCACAGAAACAGGAGTGAAGGGGAACTTGGTGGTATCAGCCTCCTCCAGTCCAGTCTTCCTCCTGACTGATCCACAGTTCCTCATGTTCTTCTTTAATGTGTTGGGGCTTAGTGTCCTCCTGGTCCAGAATGTGGCTCCACTCCTGCTGCTCAGGTGGAAGCTCTTCTTTACACACCAACAGCTGCTGGACATCTGCAGGACACAGTAAACAAACATTAACGGTACTCAGACTGCTTTTTGAATATTAAAGGGGCTATATGTAACTTTCAAAAATACTGCGTTTGTAGCGATACCGCAGGCCGTTAGGCGAACTGCACCAGTAACCTGTTGCTCTCTCACATGCTCGTCATACGTGCTTGTACGTAAACAAAGGAGCATCATCATCGGCCGCGAAACACTGGATATTTACCGGCATAATGTTTCCAGAGGAGGTAAGTGGTCATACACATGTGAAAGTCTGTAAAGGAGTCTATGTGTCTGTATTCATTCTCCATCCTACAAACGACAGTCTCTGCAGGCACTGGCTGAGAGCAGGAGTGTGTGATGAGTTTGATAGAAGTGTGTGGAAGATGGTCTCTGGCTGTAGCGTGAGTGTGTGATGAGTTTCTACTGATCTCTGTAAGCGGAGCGGAGTGAGGAGGACGTTGAGAACGTCACTTCCTGGAGCTTTCGTGGAAAATACGACCTGGGGAAAATTTTTATACAGGCAACACAGATAGACAGTGAACATCTACTTTTTCACATCAGTTAACCGTTCGCTTATTAATGGGCGATAAACTATTTATACATGTAAACATTTACATATAGAACCTTTAATAAGGGCTGTCAAATGATTTCATTTTTAAAGGCTGAAAATCAATAGTTCATTGGAATTGATCACAGTTTAACCATGATTGGAATTCACTTATTTTACATTTAAAGAAAGTTTTTAATTATTTTATTTTATAATTTTGTCTTAAGCTTAGGTTACTTTACTTCCTTTTTAGATACAAACCTACTTTTATTTTGAATTAAAATAGGGAACTTGAGGAAGAGTGAAGATACTATATTCTTTGGAAATCTTTGGAAATGAAAGTGCATTAACAAAATAAAACAAGTGGACACAAAACATTTCAAACCCTTTGGGAAGTATTATGTGTCATTTGTTTCCTTGGGGTTTGATTGAGGCTAGGGCTGTACGTTCACTTTTTGTGCTCATAGCGCTGCTGCTACAAAGGTTGATCGTTTTGTAACACAAGACAAAAACTTGTAGCATGACATATAAAATGTATTCTAAAACTCTAAAATCAACCACAAGTAGTTTGTTCAGTTGATCAATTAAACAAAGGAAGCAAAGGAAATGAATATTGCATACAAAACACAAAAGCTAAAAACTGTAACAAGAAGTGTTTTCAGACTACAACCCGACACAGGCCCTCAGGTCATCAAGTGAAGGTCTGTTAGTCATACCAAGAATTAGATCAAAGTCTGGAGAGGGGACCTTTAGTTACTGTGGTCCTTCTACCTGGGACAAACTACCTGCTGACCTGAGGTCCATAGATAAATAGATACATTTATTTGACAAAATTTAAACACATAAATGAGAGGTTGATGATATCAGACTCCATATAAGAAAAATAAATTGTTGAGGATTAAAATACAGAAAAAGGGCCAGGGGGCTTATTTCTATTGTTGTCCTCTATCACAGTACAAGATGGCAGATCAAATAAGGTGTCAGGCAAGAGTGACATCAGACTAACACAAAACAAATGAATGAAAAATATATAAAAAACAAAACAATGTATAGAGCTATAAATTATTTAACAGCCATTTCGTGAGATCGGACTTAAAACTCCTCTCAACCGGGATTGTCTCAAGGAAGATGGGCAGCTTGTTCCACTGGGATGTGGCAGTATTTAAATTTGGAATTGATCACATTTTAATCATGTTTGGAATTCACTTATTTTGCATTTGAAAAATTTATTTTATAATTTTGTCTTAAGCTTAGGTTAATTTACTTCCTTTTTGGATACAAACCTACCTTTGTTTTGAAAGAAAATAAGGAACTTGTGGTAGGCCGAAGATATTGTATTAACTTAACCATGGAAAAATGGAACTTGTTAAAAAAAACCCACTGAAGCTACAGACCTATCACAGATCAGTGGGTGGGACCTCACTCCCAGAATCTAAAAGCAACGTCCACTATCTTGCTTGGTAGCTATGCTATCTGTGGAGAAAGCTGAGAAGAACCGACAATGGACGATGGTGAGGACGAGGAGCCCGGGCCGGCTCGAGCTGGGGCGTGCTGTGCATTTGGGGAGTTGTTGTCTTTCAGCCACATGAGCCAAAAAGACACTTTCTGCATTTTGGGTCAAGAAGGCACCAACTTCAAAATGTATTTCACATTTCTACTACATATTATTATTATTATTATTATTATTATAAATTCGATTTATATAGCACTTTTCTAAATACTCAAAGACACTTTGCTATATCACCCTATACCTTATAATAGTGACTTTATTGATAATTATACCTATCAAGAAAACCTTGAAGTTATATGGAAGCAAATTGTAATACCTAAAGCACATTTTACCAAACTAAGAGTTGTAGTATAATCAAGAGGAGATGGTTTATGTGTATTGTGAGTTTGATGGCACTACATCATGTTATAGTACAGTTATTACATATTTTATTACCAAATTTAATGATAAATCACTGAAATTACATGAAAGCCCTTTATCCAAAGCAATGTGATGTAGTGTATGGAGCAGGAGGACATTTATTCATAATGGGATTTTTTTTTACCCTACACCTTACAAAGGGTGTAGTTATTGGTAATTATTGAATTATTATTATTATTATAATTATTGAACATTGGATTATTTATAGGCTCTTAAAAATCCTCAACATTTTAAAAAGTATTATTTTCCAATTTGAGAAATGTAGTATTAAAAATGTGAGATCACATATGTGTAAAAATGATTTTCATGACACTACACCTCTCCTGGGTGAAGTCATTGAATATTTCTGGATCATTTTTTCGGTGTTGTAATTTGCAGACGGTCCCTGCACCGACCACCAGCCGGCTCTGCGTAGAGGCCAATGCAAGTTCCCCAGCGTGGAGGACGGCTCGTTTTGAGGAAAATACGATTGTAGCTCGCAGTCCATCTTGTTGTGATTGCAGAGAGGTGTCGGTTTTGTAAAAGTAATGTTCCGCTGACGACTTATTGATCCGAGAAAGCCGAATCTGTGAATATATTTCTAACTTTACCGAAGTGCGAAACTCCGCCGTGCGCATAGCATATTCTTAACGTATCTCCAATAACCAGATCCGTTGCTGGATTCAATAGGTGAAGACTTCAAGAGTCTTTTAGTCCAGTAAACTCAATGATGTTGTTAGCAGGAGCTAGCTGCAGCTAACACTGTGCTGTGTGCGTCTGTGGAAGTTAGCTAAAGGCTCTGCTATCTGAAACATGAGCAGGAAACACGTTTCCAGCAGTGGAAAGAAAACCAACCTGTTCTCTGTAGCTTGATTTCAGGAGTTAAAATCACATCCAGCAGTTTTCTTTGTCGGTGGAGCTCCTCTTCGTATCCACTTGTTGTTCTTTCTTCTGTTATATCTCTGATAACCGCAGCGAGCAGCCGTCGACTGAATAACTCTTTAAGATCCTTAAACCCGGCCATCTTACACACATCCAAGAGTCACAGAGGGAAAACTCAACTCAGCGCTGACGTCTTTACAACTTTACTCTGATCATCTACTGTTACGTTAGCACCCTAACGATCATTAATAAAGACACGGAGAATCACGTGTATGCTCAGCAGGAACGTTTACTCACAACTTGTGTTACACACTCAATGGTCCGGGTGGAAACAACCCGCTTTGGTTCCCTTTACAGAACACCTCCCCTCCCTTTAACTTGCATTGTAACCACGCGAGTGGTTGAACTGCATATCTGCTTCCTGATTGGGTAATCCGAAAACTATAACCTGAAATGTTGCTGAATGAAGAGGCAGGAACATCATTTTACCAACAAATATTTTTTAACAAATAGATTTCTTAGTGTGGAAGTCAAAGGGTTAAGTAAGCATCCCCACCTGTGACATTTTCCAACACTCACAGAGGTAGGATAGGATAGGATAATACTTTATTGATCCCCAGAGGGGAAATTCAGGCGTTGCAGCAGCACAGACAAGTAAGCTCAAAATACACATTAAACAGAATAAGATAAATAAAAATAAAAACAGGGGGTATATACAGTACAAAATGAATGATGAAGTTAACTGGGGGAAATTGAGAATTGAGACAGTATTTGCAGAGAATGACAAGATAAAGTGACAAGTGACTCTGTATGATGAATAGTAAAGTAATGTAAAGAGAAGAGAGGCAGTGTTGTACCACAGTAATGCAGAGTGCAGTTATATAATATTGTTGTTGCCAATTTCATGTGTGTTGTGGTTTGTGTGTGTGGTTGGTTGTGTGGACGTTTTCTGCTGCAAACGTCACCTGCGCACCTGGGCATGGTTGGTCATTACAGCCACAGGTAGGTAGAAAGGGGAGACACAAGTGAATGGGGAAAGGGAATTAGTGGAAGCCACACAGTTTTTCAACCATAAGTGTGTGAATATGTTGTCCGTCACGTTTAGACTTTATGTTTATGAACTAGTTTCGTCTGATGCAGAATAGACTTACGCCCGTCTTTTTGTTGGTGTTTTAAGATTGTTGATAAATAAATACTGCAAACATAATTAACGGCGGACATTCCCTTTTTTACCCACCATGAGTTGGAAATGACTTCAAATTCCCTCCAGTGGCACTTTTTGTTGTTAGATTGCCACTACAAACATAATGTAGTATAATATAATATAATATAGTGCAATATGAACAATATAGTGTAATATAATGAAATGTTATATAATATAGACTAATATAATAATATAATAAAATATATAGAATGTACAGTATATATATTGATGCTAAACAATAATAATAAAACAATGTTAGTAATGATAATAATGAAGCAGGTCATGTGGGTAGTGTTTTATGGGGGTGAAGTTTTGTGTCAGGATGGACTGTTATTGTTGTCATAGTCTGCTGTTGTACAGTCTTATGGCAGTGGGCACAAAGGAGCCTGAAGCGTTCTGTTTTGCACCTGGGGGGGATGAGGCGTTGGCTGAAGGAGCTGCCCATCTGCCACAGCTCGTCATGTAGAGGGTGAGAGGAGTTATCCAGGATGGATAAGATGTTGTCCTTCATCCTCCTCTTAGCCACTGTCTCCAAAGTGTCCAGATCAAGACCCACTACAGAGCCGGCCTTCCTCACCAGCTTGTTCAGCCTGTTTGCCTCACCAGTCTTGATGCCACCCCACCAGAACACCACAGCAAAGAAGAGGGCGCTGGCCACCACAGACTGGTAGAAGGTCTTCAGGAGTCTGTTGCAGACACTGAACGATCTGAGTCTCCTCAGGAAGAACATCCTGCTCTGTCCCTTCCTGAAGAGGGCGTGAGAGTTGTGAGACCAGTCCAGTTTATTGTTGATGTGGACCCCAAGGTACTTGTATGAGTCCACCCTCTCCACTTCCTCCCCCTGGATGATGACTGGAACCTGAAGTCCGACGTGAAGAGAGTGAAGAGAAAAGGCACCAGAACAGTTCCTTGAGGTACTCCTGTGTTGCCCGTCACTACATCAGAGACACAGCCCTCGACTCTGACATACTGTGGCCGGCCCGTGAGGTAGTTAAAAATCCAAGCTGTGGTGTCAGGGTGCAGCTGCATATCCAGCAGTTTGTCCCTCAGGAGGCAGGGCTGGATGGTATTGAAAGCACTGGAGAAGTCAAAGAACATGACTCTCACAGTGCTTCCCTTCGTCTCCAGGTGTGACAGGGCTTTGTGGGTCAGGAAGATGATAGCATCCTCCACACCAATGTGCCTCTGATATGCAAACTGCAACGGATCCTGGAAAGCAGTGAGCAGGGTCCTCAGGTGCTGGAGAACCAGCCTCTCAAATGTCTTCATGACATGTGACGTGAGTGCCACAGGTCTGTAGTCATTGAGAGCGCAATTCCTTTCTTTGGAATTGGGACGATGCAGGAGGTCTTCCACAGGTCAGGCACCTTCATCAGCCTCAGGGAGAGGTTGAAGAGGTGCTGAAAGACTCCTGCAAGCTGCCCAGCACACACCTTGAGGATCCTGGGACTGATGTTGTCTGGTCCACTGGCTTTTCTGATGTGGAGTCTGGAGAGTTCTCTTTGTACCTGGCTGGTAGTAAGAGTGGGACAGTGAGCGGGGGAGGGGTGTGGAGAACTGTCTATTGTCATGCAGTCATGCAGAAACGGATGTAGTCTGTAATACAATGAGAGAGACCTCCAATGTCATCACCATGTTCCTCTTTAAACATTTCCCAGTCTGTGACATTGAAGCACTCCTGCAGGGCCTCCTCTGTGTCCTTAGACCACACCTTCAAAGTCCTTGTGTTGGCCCCCTGCTGCTTCACCAGGGGCCTGTAGGTGGTCTCAAGGTGGATGAGGTTGTGGTCTGATTCCCCAAGAGGGGGGAGGGAAGAAGAGCTGTATGCTCCCTTCACATTGGCATACAGGAGGTCCAGGGTTTTATTCCCTCTTGTAGATAGGGGAGAGAGAGACATGATTAAAGTCCCCGCTGATCAGTATGAGGGCGCTGGGATGCTGGGTTTGTAGTCCCGCGATCATAGTGTGGATGACGTCACTCGCGCTAGCGGCTACAGCTGATGGTGGGACGTAAACAGCAACAGCAATGGCATGTGAGAACTCCTGTGGCAGATAGTACGGGCGTAATCCCACCGCCAGCATTTCAACGTCTGGGGTACAGACACAGTCCTTCACAGTTACATGTCCAGGATTACACCATTTAGAGTTAATAAAGACAGCAAGACCTCCTCCTCTCTTCTTACCGCTCTGTCTCCCCCTGTCCGCTCGTACCAGCGTGAAGCCGGCCAGATCGATGTGACTGTCCGGTATATTCCCATGCAGCCATGTCTCCGTGAAGAAAAGCAAAGAGTGTGGATCAGAATTCTGTCATAGGAAAACAATAATAATACATGATCACACACACACACACACACACACACACACACACACACACACACACACACTAAATTCTCTGTTCTTTTCAGGAACTTTCTTAACTGTTTCTACGTTTGGTCTATTTTTTCTCCAAGAAGATTTCCTGGTGTAAAATTTCTCCTCAGTTTCTTAAATGTTTCCCTCAGTCTCTCTCTTTCCCGCTCATACAGCTGACCTTCTATAATACAATGTTGAACTGTTTCTGCTTCGTTGCAGTATGAACAGAATCCAGTTGGATGTTTTCCTCTAACTTGAACTATTCTGAGACGTGTAATTATGGCTTCCTCTCTTCCACTTTTGAAACTTTTCCTTCCATCCCCAACCTTCTTTTGTGCTCCATATAAATGTCTTCCAGTTTCGTTGATGTCCCAATATTCTTGCCATGTTTTACTAGTTTCATGATTGTTTCAGTTTCTGCTTTGCTCAATGCAATTTGTAAATCAACTGTTTGTACCTTTAATGTTTGTTTTGCTAGTATATCAGTATTCTCAGTGCCATCTATGCCAACATGAGCGGGAACCCAAATGAAATTAATGTTCAAGCCCTTATTGTATGATCTGTAAAGGATGTGGTTAACTTCGTATATGATATCTTGTCCACATGATTTTCCTCGTGAGTGCTGATAAAATATCTGATGCTTTTTCTTCTTCTTTTGGTTTTATTGGCAGCTGGCATCCAAAAAGTGTCATCACTGCCATCTGCTGGATTTAACTATCCCTCAGCAGACCAGGGCTGTATCCAAATTGCCAAGTACCTACTCAATCTGTCAGTAGACAGTAGACAGTACCTACTATCTGCTGCATACTGTTAGTATCTACTATTCAGTAGACAGATATTTGTTCCTACTTCTTCTGATTCATTCAGTAAGGAAGTGACGTCATTTACGTTCCCCGAACCGGCCTCATCCATTTTTTTGTTTATCTTTATTCAAGAAGAGTAATGCTCATATACAGTCAGGTAAACAAAAAACAATATCACAAGTAAATCAAGTAAAAGATTAAATAACTAAATAACATACAGTACATAAAGAACAAAGTAAAGACAGTAAGATACAGAATATAAAATAAACCAATAAAGACACATTTAAATAGTGAAATCATTATTTAAATAGAGGGAGAAAGGTTTTATAATAATGCAGATATTTGTTTTATTTTCTGTTGTTAATTTAAAGTAGTGATTTCAGTCAGGACTTTAACTCTAGATTAAAAATGGATTAAATTAATCCACGCTCGTTTGTTTTGATTTGGAGAAGTGACGTGACGATTTAGGTTTAATTTCGTACAGCATTGTGGGTAAAATACAATTCATTTCCTGAAAGCACGCATCCGATCCATACTGCATAAAACCAGGAAGTTAGTATCCATACTGAAATGTTCAGTATACTGAGGTGGACCAAAAAATGACCACTGAATGACCATGAGAGTTCAGACTACTGAAACTCCTACTGAAAAGTACTGACTACTGAACTGTGACTATTCGGAAAGGGCCCTGTTCTCAAAAGATATTAAACAAACATCTTCAGCCTCTCCCTCTCTCCCCTCATTTAATACTTTTTAAATCTCTTCTCACTAGTCCCTCTCTCTCCATTTCTGACCTCATGTTCTGTCTGTGTGTTAAAAACTTTCTACATTTAATAAGTACATGTTCAACTGTTTCTGCTTGATTGCATACCTCACAACAACCCAGTCTCATGTCAAAATGTGTAATACCTTCGTTGGTCCACAGCGCAAAACGTAGTAGTTTCACAATAAGGGCTCTAAAATTGTGACATGTCTACGTTTCCTTTTGTCTATTCTTTTGTATAGGCATACCTCAGGTCACGTGACTGCCCAGTTTTCCCCTGATGAAAAAAAAAACATGGCGGACATCCCTTCTATTTTCGGTGGAAAATGTAATATTTTAAGATAGTTTGAGGCTTAAGTGTCGTTTTGATAACTTTTCTGGCGAGAACTATATATTATATCTTGATAATCTTCGTTCGGTTTATGTTTATGATTTTTAGTTTGTTTGTTTCTACGAAGATTCTCTCAGGTCTCGATAGAAAAACGTTGGAATGTTACTTTTTCTACTGTTGCTATGGTGGTTGCTATGGACGCTATCAACAACGAACCGGAAGGAAGTGGACGTTCGGTCCGCGGCTCTTTTTTCGGCGGCTCTGATTCCGGAATTAAATTTTCCCATTCAAATCCTCCATTGATTTTTCCACAAAATCCTTATATCAAGAGATTGGCGCCTAGGACCAAGACAACAAGCTACCCCAACACTCGAGACTATAGTACGTTCAATTCGGCACCAAAACGGCGTTAAAAACAGAAACAAAGGTATAGGTTCAAGACTGTGTACATCATTTTCGTCTGGAGTCAAGGAACTACCCATCCCACAATCCATTGCGAATGATATCGTTTATTCAGTCTTTCAGGTCTCGCCAGAAAAAACGTTGGACTGTCACGTTTTCTACTGTTGCTATGGTGGTTGCTATGGACGCTATTAACAAAGAACCGGAAGGAAGTGGACGTTCAGTTCGCGGCTCTTAAAACGGGTTACATCAGACCCTAGACATCAAACTAAACTCCTATGTAATAAATAATGATTTATGTTACATTTTTATGGATGTCTTACATTACAACCAAATTTAATAAAATGATTGAAATAGATTGATGCATATTAGCAACATTATAAACTATAAAATGTAACAATCCTTGATACATAAAGAAAATACTGTACAGTTCATGTGATTTATATGATTTTATTTAACAAAATAATCCTGACAGATTAATACTATCTTTTAAAACAGGTTTGATTTGAACACAAACTATGGTCTTCTACAACAAATAGATTTCTGCTGAACTTTTATTGATATCTTTATTGCAACTTCTAATACTCTGTACCTTTCTTACATCCTGCTCTTTGTATTTATGCTGTTATAACAACTTTATTTCTCTTCGAGGGATTAATAAAGCTATCTACCAGAATTGTTTTTAATTTTTACTGGTAAGTTCATTTACACATACAAGGAATTTGACTTAGTGTTTTGTGCAGAAGACAATATCTCACAGGACAGTTGGGTTTTACTCAATGGCTCCATCCAAAAAGTCATACAGGATGTAGGTGAGCTGTTTGTAGACAGAACTGTCAGGGGGCAGTTCCTTCAGTGAGATTAAACTTAAAAAATATATACTGTATATAGAAAACTAAGGGACACACAAAATTTACAAGAAGGTGCAATAGAGGAGCTTATGATTATGCAGATTGACAGTGCTATCCAGCCATCAATCATTCTGTAATGCATCACATATAGTTCACACCTTTTTCAAATGTTATTTTTTATTGAATTACGCAAAAATAGAAATATTTAAAGAGGGCTCACACAATTATAGCATTTAACACATGGTAAATTAAACAATATTAAAAAAGAATACATTATATATTTTTTCAAATAAAAAAAAAAAGGGCAGCAGCTCAAATAACAATACAATACATAGTCTTTAGACTGTATTTTCCTTTGCCACCCACTGTAGGGGCCACGTCCTCCCACTGCAATAAAATGTAGAGAAGAATTAATTTGACTTAAGACATCACTGGAATTCAAAACATGACAATGTATAGGACAATGAGCCACAGCTCATCAGAGCTTCAGTATGTACCTCATGCTCAGTATGATTATGTACACACAGTAACTCGATTAGTGTAAGTGACCTGCATATGTTAATAGTTTGACTAAGGTAATTACATGTACTTGTGTTCTGTTGTTCCTTCTTGCAATTTAAAATTGGGTAAAATTAATAAACAGCAGCACAAAAGCATTTAACAATATATAACTTGCAATTTATAGTACATGAACATCAAAAAATGTATATTTTTAGAGACAATAAAATAAAATAAAGATAAATTCTACATACCAGATGGAACAGGGCTCCCACTCTACCAATTCCACTTAGTTCCCCTGAAAAACATTTCAACATGTTTACCATTACAAGCAATCACATGGTCAGAGGACTTTTGTCAAGGGTGTGGAAAATCAGGAAGTGGCTGCAGATTTAACAAAAAACTATTTATTCTTTAAACAAAAAGGCAAACAAAAACATACTAACAAAATCCAACAGGCGAAAACAAGGAGCCACGAGGAAGCACAAGAAGACACTAGTAAACTGACATATAACAAACAATGAACTGACACAGAAACCAACAAATACAGAGACTAAATAGACACTGGGGTAATCAGACACAGGTGAGCCTAACGACACAGGTGAAGACAATCAGGGCAATCAACACTGGAGGGAAACACACAGAGGCAGGACAAGAAACACTGAGGACAACTATGACAAATACATGAAACACTGAAGACACTGTTAAACATCAAGACACACTAGAACACAGAGATACACAAGGATAATAAATGACAAAATAAAACAGAAAACACTGAAGACAAAACTAGGAAACCATCAACACTAAGAAACATTAACACACGAGGGAAACAAGCAACACTGGGATAAAACAGGGAAACTCAAATACAAAACCAAATCATGACAACTTTAGAGTTTCCAGTTGTGGTGCATTAAAATCTACTAAAAGTTTCTGTAGCAATGGTATATTTTTACATTACACTTTTTAGCTCAAATTATGACAATGCAAACCTTCTGTATTTTGGTCTCGACCACCCTCTTCACTGGATAATATTCGTCTTCCCCTCTGACCACATGGCTGCATTCTGAAAGAGCAAAAAAGTGTCAACTGTTTATAGAACTGCAAGAAAGATGCACAGAAAGATAATTATCATTCTTGTTGAGAAAAGACAAAAGTCTTGCACAACACTGATAAACTAATGCACAATTTTATAATGAGCAGGCTAGATTATTGCAATGCTCTCATTTCTGGTCTTCCAAAGAATACAATAAATCAGCTGCAGTTCATTCAAAACGCAGCAGCACGAGTGCTAACACAGAACAGGTGGAGAGCACACATTACACCAATTTTTAAATCTTTACACTGGCTGCCTGTGAGTTTTCATATTGCACTGCATAGCCTTGCACCAGACTTCATCTCAGAGTTGCTTTCAGTTTATAAACCAGGATGGCCCCTCAGATCCTCCGGCTCCTTTAGTTGTTCCACAGATTAGAACAAAAACTTTGGAATTTACTCATCAAAGAACGCTGCATAAAGGGCCTTTCAAATAGGACGCAGTGGGAACTGCGTAAAGAGGTCCTTTTAGCACTGCAGCTCCTGGGCGAGCCAAAACTATCCCACATCCTGATGTGCCCTGATGATTTAATGAACGCACACCCTCTTTTTCTTTGCTGCTCGTCTCCCCCTCCGCAGCAGAAGAAAATCCTACACATAGGCCTACACAGTGATGTGGCAGAAGCTACTTTCCCGAGCCTCGACGTCATCTTCTGTTATTGTTTTGATTGAGAGCCCCCTAGCGGTGGATTTTACATAATGTGCATTTAACTTAATTTTACCCTTTACCTTTTACTGTTTTCATTACATTTATTTTATAACTATTGGAGTGCATTAGTCGTTATTTCTAAGTCCATTTTTGTCTATATGTTTTTTCACTATTTTATGTTCTTCTTTTTAATCACTGTAAAGCACTTTGAATTGCATTTGATTTGTATGAAAGGTGCTATATAAATAAAGCTTGATTGATTGATGTCAAATGGCAAATGTAGTAGAACCAGTAAATATACTGTACAATTTGAAATGGTATATGTAAATATAGGATGGCTAAATAACCTTTAGGTAAATATTTTTTGTTGTTCTTCTTGAATTTCTTCTTCGGAGGCATGTCATTTGAAAATAAAGACAATTGTCTGTACAGAGCTGTTATTATAATATTACTACTGTTCTTAATACCACTACTCTACAAACACAAATTGAATTTAACATTACTGTTTCAATACATAGTTGTTTAAAGACTACAAGATGTACCTTCAGACCGAATGTTAACATTTTCATGACAATCCAATACAAGCTTCATTGCATCCTGTGATTCTTTTCGAACATAGAATAGTGTACCACAATATCACAATATTTTAATATCTTAATTTGGCTTCCCCACATAAAATAACTTGTGATACTAATTGGATACATACACTGTTTCAAGATGTAACCACAACATACCCTGGTTCTTTGTGGAGGGCTGGATGACGGAGGAAGTGGAGGGCTGGGTGACGGAGGAAGTGGAGGGCTGGGTGACAGAGGAAGTGGAGGGCTGGGTGACGGAGGAAGTGGAGGGCTGGATGACAGAGGAAGTGGAGGGCTGGGTGACAGAGGAAGTGGAGGGCTGGGTGACAGAGGAAGTGGAGGGCTGGGTGACAGAGGAAGTGGAGGGCTGGGTGACAGAGGAAGTGGAGGGCTGGATGGCGGAGGAAGTGGAGGGCTGGGTGACAGAGGAAGTGGAGGGCTGGGTGACAGAGGAAGTGGAGGGCTGGATGGCGGAGGAAGTGGAGGGCTGGATGACGGAGGAAGTGGAGGGCTGGATGACAGAGGAAGTGGAGGGCTGGGTGACAGAGGAAGTGGAGGGCTGGGTGACAGAGGAAGTGGAGGGCTGGGTGACAGAGGAAGTGGAGGGCTGGGTGACAGAGGAAGTGGAGGGCTGGATGGCGGAGGAAGTGGAGGGCTGGGTGACAGAGGAAGTGGAGGGCTGGGTGACAGAGGAAGTGGAGGGCTGGATGGCGGAGGAAGTGGAGGGCTGGATGACAGAGGAAGTGGAGGGCTGGATGACAGAGGAAGTGGAGGGCTGGGTGACAGAGGAAGTGGAGGGCTGGATGGCGGAGGAAGTGGAGGGCTGGATGACAGAGGAAGTGGAGGGCTGGATGACAGAGGAAGTGGAGGGCTGGGTGACAGAGGAAGTGGAGGGCTGGATGGCGGAGGAAGTGGAGGGCTGGATGACAGAGGAAGTGGAGGGCTGGATGGCGGAGGAAGTGGAGGGCTGGATGACGGAGGAAGTGGAGGGCTGGATGGCGGAGGAAGTGGAGGGCTGGATGACAGAGGAAGTGGAGGGCTGGATGACAGAGGAAGTGGAGGGCTGGGTGACGGAGGAAGTGGAGGGCTGGATGGCGGAGGAAGTGGAGGGCTGGATGACGGAGGAAGTGGAGGGCTGGGTGACAGAGGAAGTGGAGGGCTGGATGGCGGAGGAAGTGGAGGGCTGGGTGACGGAGGAAGTGGAGGGCTGGGTGACGGAGGAAGTGGAGGGCTGGGTGACAGAGGAAGTGGAGGGCTGGGTGACGGAGGAAGTGGAGGGCTGGGTGGCGGAGGAAGTGGAGAGCTGGATGGCGGAGGAAGTGGAGGGCTGGGTGACGGAGGAAGTGGAGGGCTGGGTGACGGAGGAAGTGGAGGGCTGGATGACGGAGGAAGTGGAGGGCTGGATGGCGGAGGAAGTGGAGGGCTGGATGACGGAGGAAGTGGAGGGCTGGGTGACGGAGGAAGTGGAGGGCTGGGTGACGGAGGAAGTGGAGGGCTGGGTGACGGAGGAAGTGGAGGGCTGGGTGACAGAGGAAGTGGAGGGCTGGGTGACAGAGGAAGTGGAGGGCTGGATGACGGAGGACGTGGAGGGCTGGGTGACGGAGGAAGTGGAGGGCTGGGTGACGGAGGAAGTGGAGGGCTGGGTGACAGAGGAAGTGGAGGGCTGGGTGACGGAGGAAGTGGAGGGCTGGATGACGGAGGATGTGGAGGGCTGGATGACGGAGGATGTGGAGGGCTGGGTGACGGAGGAAGTGGAGGGCTGGGTGACAGAGGAAGTGGAGGGCTGGATGACGGAGGAAGTGGAGGGCTGGGTGACGGAGGAAGTGGAGGGCTGGATGACAGAGGAAGTGGAGGGCTGGATGACGGAGGAAGTGGAGGGCTGGATGGCGGAGGAAGTGGAGAGCTGGATGGCGGAGGAAGTGGAGGGCTGGGTGACGGAGGAAGTGGAGGGCTGGGTGACGGAGGAAGTGGAGGGCTGGGTGACAGAGGAAGTGGAGGGCTGGGTGACGGAGGAAGTGGAGGGCTGGGTGACGGAGGAAGTGGAGGGCTGGATGGCGGAGGAAGTGGAGGGCTGGATGAGTGTGAGTGTGGATGGAGTGTTGCTGGTTAGTCCAACCTCAATGGAACAAAAAGACTGATATTTAATGTATTGTCTGATCATCAAGCTTTCATAAACTGTTGATGAGTTTTTAGAGTAGAGTGAGCTATATCTTGAAATTTTAAATGATCACAGATACAAAGGCTTACCATTGACTAACACCTCATATAAGGCCTTCATTCTGTCCAGGCATTTTGCAGCCTGGTCCGAAAAAGCTGCCATTTCGGGTGCTGGACCTGAGTAATCCATGTGGCAGGCTTCTTCGCTGGTTTTGCAATAAACACCATAGCTGATACAGAATTTCAAATGTCATACAGAAATACCACCAGCCTTAATTTTGTGAAATACAATTAGAGACTTTAAACACATACCAATATAGACGCCTCATCCATCACATGTGAGGTGGTTTTGTTTTTATGTTGGTTTTTTAGCCAGCCCTCTTTTTTGGCCTCAAACTTCAGCAGTTTTTTGGCCAGTCTTTGCTTCCTGGGCTGCACTGTCTGACAGGCCTTGCATGTCTTCGTGGCCACAGCAATGACTGCTTTGCAGCTGATACATTTTGTTGTTGTAGAGCCTTGTGGCATCTCAAACCTGGAATAAAAAACAGTCACACAGTCAGCTAGGGTTGTCAACCTTCCATGATTGGCCTGGAGACTTTAGGAATTTGCCTCAGTCTCCAGGAAAAAAATAAATAAATTGAAAGAGATATGTTGACATGCTGAATCTAAGCTGGATGTTGACATTGGGTAACAGCAGGAATTCAGTAAATGCATATTTTCATTCATGATCATCATATCAGAGCAGGACTGACTAGTGTGTTTTTTTTTGAGAGAAAGGGAGACCCCCACATGAACAGGCAAAGTCTACTTGATTAAACATTCTTTCAACATTTACTGAATAATGATATGGTAATCTTATTAGAACTATTAAGTTAATTATTAATCAGTGATCCAACTTGATAGTTTAGTCATTTTATCAGACTGATTTTGTTAAATTGCCTATCTTTTCTCTGTTTTAAAGTTTTAGTGCCCCATCCAGAGGTGAGTCATTGATAATCATCTCATCTTTTTTAATATTGATAATAATTTATCAATTATTATTGTTTTATCAATTATTCTTTATTTTTTTCTGCAAGTTATGACTTCAATACTACTCATGCTTCAATAAGTTGCTTTACACTTGATAGAGGCATGAAGACAATTGTCTTTAAGCAAACATTACCAGTCTAACCAGTAATACTGTTTTTAAAAAGTTTAAAGCAATATCTTATGTCACAGAGGCTGTTATCATTACCGCTGTTTTAATTAGTTTGATTTCTGATTTCAGTATTTGCTACTTAGGTAGTGGCTAATGGGGATACTTAACATGAGTTCATTCAACCTTGTTGCCTATTTTCATAAACTGTCGGTCTTTGTCAGACACGTGATTATTTAGTTGGTGACGTCACGTCGGCGCCATTTTTGCGGTACGGTAGCAACAAAACCAAACACAACAGAGACAGAGAGAGACAAATAACGTTGGACAGTAAATGTATTCAATTGTCCCACTTAATTGTCAAACTGGAGAAGAAGAAAGCGTTGGGGAATTTGGCGTCAATCAACGATATTGATCCTTACGACTTGGCCGCAACAAGTTGGAATTACTGCATTGTTGCCTCCGACCTCGTACCTGGGCATTACAAACTAACTTCTGTACGGTATATGTACGTATACTTTTGACCAGTTCAAGTACTATAAATCCCTGGAGGCCCAAGGACATTTTACAGATAGGACGCAATGACTATAATTATCAAATAATGTTAGGCCTATGTGTGTATAATAAGGGCCTGATTATGGTTTGTTTGCTTTGTTTATTTAGCATGCACCAGCCAAAGATGACAGCTGGGTGTGTTCTTGCTGTTCAAACTAGCATAATATATATGCTTACTCACTATTTATATTATGTTACTTACTGTTACTGTTAGCTGAACTATTCAAAACAGCACACTACACACAGACAGCAGCTTGTAGTAGATAACCAAACGCAGATTGTGGACTTTGTTTATGTTTACCTGTTCTCCAGTGTTGTTGCTATTTCTAAATAAAATAATCTTCAGCATCTTTTGGATCCCTTGTGACATTTATGGAGGGCAGGGTTCATGTATGAAAAGAATACATGGCTTAACAAATAAATAAAATGCTGGTAATGAAAGTGAAAATAATAAAATACCTATTAAACTTGGTAACCGATTACATTTTAAAATGGGTAAATACTGTTAAAAAAACCATGGATAACTATCAAGAACAACACATATACAGAAATGTCTTTATGTATACTTTATTATGTAGCAAGATAAAAGAGCAAAGGCTATGTCTGGTGTTGTGAGTGTTTTCCTGGCCACTTTCTCCAGGGTCGCCCTCTTTGGTGCCCACTATCCACGTCTGAGCAAAGTTCTCAGTCTGTAGTTGGTCCCTTCTTCCAGCTTCATGTGCTTCCTCCTCATTGTGAGGCTGATTTCTTCAGCCTGGTAGGCATCCATCTCAGCTGTTTGCAGGCTGTTTCTCCTTTGCTGCTGGTGTTTACCCTGCCTGGCAAAGCGCGCAATGTTTGTCTGCGTAATGTCTGTCTGCGTAATGTCTGTGTGGCCCAGATGTAGAGATGGTGCCCAGTCTGGATCAGTCTCAATCATTTCTTAAGCAGGTTGGCCTGTAATGACAGTTTTTAAAAATATAGCTTTGCGATTCCCTGTCATTTAAAGATCTTAATTACACATCTAATCTTAATCTGAAATATGTTGTCTACTAGCTTGGCTAAACTAGGCATGACTCTTAAGTTAATTTAGCCAATTTTTAGGCTGATAAATAACTAATCAAGCAACATTATAAACACAACAAAAACAATGTAACTTACCCTTATGCAAGTGTCGAGATCGAACATACATGAACGGAGATATCTTAGCGAATGTGATGTTTTTGCGTCTCACCGCTGCAACTCAGGTCATCCGACGCCTCTTTGATATGTCCTCTACCTGCGGTCCAAGGCCCCTTTTCCAGGTGGGAAACTTAAAAAAACGTGCCTCGTTGTCAAGTGCTTTACCTTTCACGTCATGTGACTTATTTCTGCAATTAATCACACAACATGAGCGAACAAAGCAAGACATGTGTGCAGACTTCTGATCCGTATGTAAACAAAGAGCTACTACCGCCAACATGGTGCATATAACCACAATGCATTGCGGTCAGCGTTAGCAATACGTCACCTGACAAAGACCGATAGGAAAAAATGAAATTCTTTGTCTCCCTGGGTTGCCTGATTCAATAAGGGTGTGTCTCAAGCACTTTGCAACACCTAAAGACAAAGGGCAGCTGATTGCTTTACTTAAATTTGTTGTTAGAATCAAAGTGGGCAGACAGGATTTAAAAACTTAAACGTATAAATATTCTACCAAAGCTAAACTTAAATACAACCTAATTCTTCATTTCTACAAAATAAAGGTAAACAATAATTGCAACAGTTACAATTATGTTTACTGATGGCATCTTCCAAGGCTTTCTTTTCTGCAGCAATCTTTTTCTGCTTAGCAGAGATGATTAGGAGAGCTGGGGATGGATGGAGAAGGGATAAGATGTAGGAAGAGAGATGGGTGGGGGGGGGGGGGGTTATTCAGGCAGGCCGTCCACCAACAAGACCTTGCACCTGTTACAGCATGGATAGCAACTAGTGGAGAGCGCCCTCCATGGACTACCATCTCAGCTCGCAGTCTAGCCACAGAGGCGTACTGGAAGGACTGGCCAGTGGAAGCGTCTCTACGTCCAGGATGATACCCAGTTCTATCCTCAAGTGGTACTGCCACGTGCCATTCAATCAGACATCATGAGACCAGTGCATGAAAGAACGGTTAGGGGACATTTCGGGGTAGAGGGTATTGTGGCTACAGAGTGATACTACTGGTATCACGAGAGAGAACGTTGCTCTCTGGTGCTGCACATACTCCAGTTGTGCAGCGAAAGCCAGGCCTCAGAAGACACTAAAGGCCCCCATGGGAACCATCAGGGTGGTTGCTCCAATGGAACGCATCGCCTTGGACATCATGTAGCCATTGAACGAGACAAAAAAACAGGTATGTGTTCATAATGCAGGACTATTTCACAATATGGGTAAAAGCCTTCCCCTTACCCAATGAACAAGCAGTGACTGTGGCTGAATTGCCGGTGTCAGAGTGGGTTTGTCGTTATGGTGCACCACAGACAGTGCACATTGATCATGGTACATGGTATCATGGAACTTCGAGGTTTTCCAGAAAATGTGCTCACTGTTCGGTATTCGGTAAAGCAAATAGTGCTACCCAACACAGAGGCCTCCAAAAAAACAGAGTGACAGAAAGAAGAGAAGATATCAGGAGGGAAGAAGGATCCTTACACTGTAACTGTTTCATATAAACACTTTCAATTCAAACGTCACAGCTGATCCCAACTTACTGGTTCATATGTCAGCAACAAAACATCAATGTCAAAAAAGTACAGACAGATTCTTGTGAATAGAATTGTCTTAAATCCCTTCATAACAACAGTTATACATCTGTTAGTCCATACATACTTATGAATACACATTAATGATGTTGTTAACTTGGATTTCATTGGATCAGTTTTACCATTGTTGGGGTTTTACCAAGTCAACTTTGGTTATATTCTTTAATAATTATATTTAATTATTAATAATATAAATAACAATATCATTAAACTATGTTTAATCACTCTTGGGGCACCACCCTGGAATCAGGGAAATATAACCAAAATATCATTTAATAACTATATTTAATAAATTGAAGGCGTGAAATCTGTACACAAAGCCCTCGAATCCAGCTTATATCACAATGCAAATACACAAGCAACTGCTCTATAACAGAATTTATTTAAACAAAGCAACATCAATCCAAAAATCAATGAACTTAATCAAACAAATAACTATTATAAACTAATCTAAGCAAACAAACATTATCAAGCAAGGCTTGTGAATGAGGTGTAAAAGTGTAGTTGTGTGTGTGTGTGTGTGTGTGTGTGTGTGTGTGTGTGTGTGGATGAGAGAGAGAGAGAGAGAGAAAACAAGATGGTGGAAAGAGACAATGCACCATGTGGCTTCATCACATGGTGACAAAATGGTGGACAACAAAGGAAGCCGTGTGGCTACCTTTTAAAATAGTTTGAGCTCTCTGAGCTGAGTTCAGTAACTGTTACTTAAACACCAGAAAGCCAGTGGCCGGACTTTGATTCAACGGCGGGTACACTGGTCTTTCTGATTGTGAAAGCCATTGACTGAAGGTAAACTAGCATAGCATTACATACATAGGCGAACACAGCAGTTCATTACAATAAAACAAATGCAGCAGCTTACAACAGATAATAAACAGAATGTGATGTTTCGTAAACAATGATGCATAATTATCAGTGGTTATAAAAGAAACATAACTATTTCTGAAACTATTTCTGCCCAGACCAAAGCTCTTACTTGGGGTAACTCCTGGTGATTGTTGCAAAGTTGGTTGGATCGTCACTCTGTTGAATATTAAATCAACAGATTCAGGCAGGTTTCCTTCAAGGCAGATTTAAGAGGAGGGTAGCGGGATTCAGATGTTCGACCAGAGCGCTGCTGTGTGGTCTTCTGGTTGCAGGAGCCGAGTTCTTTATGTGTCCTTGTGGATTCAGGGATCAGTGGGCTTCCTTCAGCGCTCCTGTTCAGTTGCGTTCAATGACGTCTTATGAAAAATCAAAGGAAAGAAACTCTTCTTTTTGCTCGAACCTGATAACATCTGATTGCGCCCAAAACTCCTAAAAATATGCCGTGGAAGTAGTCAGCTGAATCCTCTGAAGCTTGAATTCAGCATGTGAAGAGCTACCTAGACTGAACAACCTCAGCTCTAGAGTTTAACCTATGTAAGTCAAGAGGAGGGAAGGGTTTGTCTCGAATGCTGGAGTCCATCTTGTTGGAGAGTTTATCCTCGGGTGTCAGCAGACAACACTTGAAGAGACAGAAGCAATGCCTGGCAATTGCTTTTAAAGACTGGAAATGCCTGTGGGTTAACCTGAGGCCTCCTCCAATGAGGATAGAGAATTCAGACACCCCCACCCCCCACTTTTCACACCTATTTGTTTGATTCCCTCCAAAATAACTCTAGTCAGGCTTGATAACTGTGATACAGGCCTGAGTCCTTTGTCCAGCACACATGGCTGAGGCCCAACACCATTGTACAGGATTAGCATTTCTCTCCAGTGTGAATCGTCATGTGTCTGGTCAGATTTCTCTCAGCAGTCAAGCTTTTTCCATACTCAGAGCAGCTGAAGGGTTTCTCTCCACTGTGAATCATCATGTGTCTTTTCAGATGTTGCTTAGAACAAAACCTTTTACCACACAAAGAGCAGCTGAAGGGTCTCTCTCCTGCGTGAATCATCATGTGTGTGGTCAGATGCTCTTTTCGGTTAAATCTTTTCTCACACTCAGAGCAGCTGAAGGCTTTCTCTCCTGTATGAATTAACATGTGATACGTCAGACTTTGTCTATGGGTAAAACTTTTACTGCAAACAGAGCAGCTGAAGGGTTTCTCTCCTGTGTGAATCATCATGTGTTTGGTCAGATATCCTTGCAGGTTAAATCTTTTACCACAAACAGAGCAGCTGAAGGGTTTCTCTCCTGTGTGAATCATCAAGTGTGTGGTTAGATGCTCTTTCAGGTTAAATCTTTTGCCACACTCAGAGCAGCAGAAGGGTTTCTCTCCTGTATGAACTAACATGTGTCTAGTCAGATTTCTTTGCAGGTTAAATCTTTTCTCACACTCAGAGCAGCTGAAGGCTTTCTCTCCTGTATGAATTAACATGTGATATGTCAGACTTCCTCTATGGGTAAAACTTTTACTGCAAACAGAGCAGCTGAAGGGTTTCTCTCCTGTGTGAATCATCATATGTTTGGTCAGATATCCCTTAGAACTAAAGCTTTTACCACACTCAAGGCAGCTTACGGCTTTCTCTCCTTTATGAACTAACATGTGTGTGGTCAGATCTCTTTGCAGGTTAAATCTTTTACGACACTCCAAGCACCTGTGTGGTCTCTTACCAGTGTCTAGTTTCTTATTCTTAAAGTTTAATTCTGACAAATCTTCTCTTGTCTCTTGCCAATCATCACTGTCATCAGTCTCAGGTTCATAAGAGTCTTCAGTCTCGACCTCAGTCTCTGGTTGTAAACGTCTCTCTAGATCTGAGTCTCTCTCTGGTTCTGCTCCTCCACAGTCCTCTCCATCAACTCCTGTTTCCATCTGTTCAGTTTGTCTCTGATAAAGCTGTGAGGACTGAGGTTTCTCTTCATCATCTTCACTTTTCACAGAGACAGGAGTGAAGGGGAACTTGGTGGTATCAGCCTCCTCCAGTCCTTGAAGCTGTTCTTCCTCCTGACTGATCCACAATTCCTCATGTTCTTCTTTAATGTGTTGGGGCTTAGTGTCCTCCTGGTCCAGAATGTGGCTCCACTCCTGCTGCTCAGGTGGAAGCTCTTCTTTACTCACCAACAGCTGCTGGACATCTGCAGGATACAGTAAACAAACATTAACGGTACTTAAACTGCTTTTTAAATATTAATAAGGGCTGTCAAATGATTTCATTTTTAAAGGCTGAAAATCAATAGTTCATTGGAATTGATCACAGTGTTTGGAATTCACTTAAAAAAAAGTTTACTTTTGCCTTACTTCCTTTTTGGATACAAACCTACCTTTATTTTGAATGAAAATTAGGAACTTGAGGAAGAGTGAAGATACTATATTCTTTGGAAATCTTTACAAATGAAAGTGCATTAACAAAATAAAACAAGTGGACACACAACATTTCGAACCCTTAGGGAAGTATTATGTGTAATTTGTTTCCTTGGTTTTTGATTTAGGCCAGGGCTGTTCATTCACTTTTTGTGCTCATAGCGCTGCTGCTACAAAGGTTGATCGTTTTGTAACACAAGACAAAAACTTGTAGTCAGAGGTGGGCGATATGGGAAAAATATCATATCACGATTTTATTTTGGCAAAATCACGATCACGATTTTATCAGTTTTTTTCATACTGATCTTTAGACAAATTTGTAAGTTACTGACCAGTTCAACCAAACTTATTTCCCTGTATAATGTTTTTAAATGCACAAAAACTGTGCAGACAAGTTTAATCTATTTGAAAAACATGTTTGTAGGAGATCTGGAGGTCTCTCACCCAGAACATCTTTAGCAACAGAAATGTCTTTCACTCAATTTGATCAATATTTATGCACAATTTGAAGGTTTTCCTCACCATTTGAAATGATGATTTAGTTATGTGTCCTCTTTTTATGTTCATCAGGAACATTTTCACCCAGTGATGCATTCATTTAAAAACATGTAGTCTTTCAGTTCTCGTGTTTCTGTTCTATTTTAGCCCTGCAGAGTTCCTCCAGCTGGAGCTTCATACAGGCTCTGCAGTCTTTGTTGTTTTTTATGACATCATTGGATTAACTTTAGTTTAGTTTATATATAATCAAACATAATACAGAATGTGTTCATTCTGCGACACATGATCAAAGTAAGTTTTACTGACAGAAGAGTTTCATTCATAGAGGGGGCGGGACATTGTTGATTGACAGACAGACAGTCACCATGGTTACTCACTCTCACCTGCCTGCTGCTTTGTAACGTTGTTTAGTGTAATCCCTATAAATTCGGTTATCACAACAGGTGAGCTTCGGGTGGAGAGGCTTGATAAGTAACTTTTAAAAACTGAGAGAGAGCATAAAACACCGACAGCAACATTTGAAACACCGGGGTTATATCTCCCCTCACTGTCTGTCTGAGCTCCTCTCTGTCTGTCTCTCTGCAGACTGTTAACGTCTCTCCGGCTCGTGAAACGGTTTCTTGTGTCGCTATCCAAGATGTAAACTTAATTGTGCAAACTATACAAATAAGTTAACTGTTGCTCACAGCATGTCGGTTTGGTAAAATATCAGAACATTTGCATATAACCGGGATGGAGTTGTTTTTGCGGACTTTACTTTTAAGTTTCGTTTTCACTGCTGTGGAGCAAAAATGGAGGGAGGGAGACGAGTCTGTGTCGGAGCATAAACTGCAGCATGATAGAATAAACACTTAAGCCTGGTTCTACGATCTCCCCGCTTTGGCAGATCGTCAGCAAGTTAAAATCCTTCACAATCTAATATCGTTATATCGCCCACCACTACTTGTAACATGATATATAAAATGTATTTTAAAACTCTAAAATCAACCACAAGTAGTTTGTTCAGTTGATCAATTAAACAAAGGAAGCAAAGGAAATGAATATTGCATACAAAACACAAAAGCTTGTTTTTTAGAGACTGTGATAAACTATTGTACCAGACGGTGGCAGCATAATCAAAGTGACTGAAAGCCAATGCTCCTGCTAGTGTTTTTAGGGTTGGTATATCCAATAATTCGGCTTTTCTTGCAAGGAATTTTGTTTAATTGTAAATTTTACTGAGAGCTCTTAAGGCCATATCCTCCCCGATTAAATATTATCCAGAACACATCCAAGGTAATTTACAGACCATTTTGATAAAAATTAATGTCTGACCAATCTTTACATTGAAATCAGGTGATTTTCTCAATTTGATTCGTGACCCTAAGAGGATGGCCTCTGTCTTTCCTAAATGAAGGGAAAGTTTGTTATCTGAGAGCCATCTCACCACCTTTTGAACCTCTACACTCAAGGTGTCTTCAATCAATCAATCAATCAACTTTTATTTGTATAGCGTCAACTCATAACAAGTGTTATCTCGAGACACTTTACAAGAAGCAGGTAAAATACCTTACTCATTGTCTGTTAACATTACAAAAGAGCAGGTAAAAGACCTTACTCATTGTTATGTTACAAAAAGCAGGTAAAGGACCTTACTTATTGCTATGTTACAAAGATCCGGCCTATCCATCATGAGCACTTTAGCAAAGCAGCAAAAGTTACAGTGGTAAGAAAAAACTGCCTTATTAAAAGGCAGAAATCTTCGGCCGGATCCCCGGCTCATGACGAAACAGTCTTCACAGGCCTAGACTGCGCCGGGCTTGGAAAGGGATAGGGGGAGAGATGGGATAAGATGCAGGAAGAGGGATAGAGAGCAAGGGGGTGGGGGGAGGTAGACCGTCCATCAGCAATCCGGTGGGGAGGATTGCTGATGATAACTATTTTATCTTTTTGGGATACTAATAATGCAGCATCATCAGCATATAAAAATATATCACATGAACAAGCTGAGTGAAGATAATTGATAATAAAAACAAGGGCCGGAAAAAGTAACAGGTTAAGTTAAGTAACAGGTTTTGGATTGGATAATGTCCCATTGACATCTACCCTTTGTTGTCCATCAGTTAGATAAGATTGAACCCGCTGAATGGCCACATCATTAAAACCCAAAGCTTTTAGTTTGCAAATCAAAATGCTATGATCAACTGTGTCTGATGCCTTTTGCAGGTCTAACATAACCATTCCACAGAGTTTGCCAAAGTTAATTTCTTTTCTCAATTTGTCTGTCAGAAACAACAGGCATGATTCAGTTGAGTCAGATATTCTAAATCCTGACTGAAGATGGAATAAAATGTTGTTGCTTTGGATGTACTCCTCAATCTGTACATGAATGATGTTTTCCATTACTTTTGACACACCACATAAAATCCAAACTGGTCTGTAGTTCCCCCATCTATCTGAATACCCTTCTTATAGTGGGGGGGAGAACTCGGGCACTCTTTAGCTCTGTTGGAACATTACCCTGTTCTATTGACATATTTATTATATGGGTCACAGATGGAGCAATAATAACTCCAGAGTCTCTAAGAAACCTCACTTGAATGTTATCTAAACCTGTAGCTTTACTAGGATTGAGTTCCTGCAGTCTCTTAAAGACCTTACTATCAATCACTTTACAAAAAGAAAATGATCCTGTCTGAATGCCGTATTGTGAGTAATGCCTCTGCACCTGCTCCTCATTGAATACACCCGAGTGATCAGGGAGCTTCTCTACTAGATTTTCAGCTACTGTAGTAAAGTAGATATTTAAATAATCAGCCACCTCATTTTTGTCTGCGGTAACTTTACCGTCTCTTATATTGAATAAAATCACTCTCATTTTGGTTCTTCTTAAATTCTTTAAAAGCTGAATTTCTTAATGTAATGACCTTTAAAATATCATCTGACATCCAAGGCTCAGTTCTTTGCTTTATTCTGATGGTCTTAGAGGGTGCTCTGTTATTCACAGCTTGAAGAAAACTTGATTTAAAAAATAACCCAGGCTTTGTCAACACTGTCACAATTCATAACTTCAGACCAGTTTACAGTTCTCAAGTGTTCACATAGAGCAGATGGACTGTAATTCTTAAGGCTTGTGAATGTCTGTATTCAAGTCCCCGGTGATTATGACCTCTGATTTTGTAAAATCAACAGAGTTATTGCATGTTTCCTCCAGCAGCTCGTAAAAATGATACTCCGGTGGATGATAGCAGGCCCCGACTAAGATGGGTTTAGTTTTGGGTAGTAAAACATCCAGCCATACTGCCTCGATTAGGTCGCTGTTCAAGTCAGATCCTACATTAAAAGCCAAATGCGATCTGATATAAACACACAGACCTCCTCCTTTCCTGATTCTATCTCTTCTTATCGCCGTATAATTTGCTATTTCATTTTCTGCATCACAAACGAAGGTATCCAACCGTGTTTCAGAGAATGATAAAATCGCCACTCTACTCTGAAGGCAGAGATGGAGAAATTCATGTACCTTTGGAATAAGACTCCGGATGTTGAGGTGTAGCAGGTGAAGTCAACTCTGTGCAAACACAGAATTAAAGTCACTGAGTTCGATGTTGTGTGTCTCTGTGGCACTGGTCTGACCTGAAGTGTGAGTGATCCTTTTGCAGCGGTCTCACTTTCTCTAGTTGGTGTTGCAATCCCATCCTCGTCTACCATGGGGTGAGAGAATTCAATCCTGGATGATTGTAATGGTAAAGGTGTCTCTACTTTTAAAGCTAAACTTAAAACCTCTGTTCTCTCAAGCATACGAATAATTAGTCTTTGAGTATGTGTGTGTATGTTTTTTGTTTTGTCATGATTGTTGAGATAACCATTTGTCTCTTGTATTCCTGTTTTTATCATCAATGTAGAGCACATTGAGCTCACCTATAATTAAAAGTGCTTTATAAATGTTCTGTTCTATTCTATTTGTCAGCTCCTTTACGGTAAACAAGACGAGGGTCCTGCAGACCCACGTGACACGACTGAAAGGAAACACTTCAAAATAAAAGCACAGAAAAGGATAGAAAGAATGCAATGTGATTTTCCCTGTATTAAATTGCACTTAAAAGCATTGTCTTCATAGGTTACTGAAATTATGTGTAACCCTATCCAGACATTGATTTTATGTGCAAATCAAAACAGCGACAGTCACATTGCATCCTGTTGTCTGATCAAAGTTTGACCATAGTTTACTTTAAATGTTTACAGTGAAATGTTCCCACATTTATTATTACACTGATGGACCATGTCTAGTATAGCTATCTATCTAGTCTTTTGTCTGGCTTTTATTTTGAAGGGTTTTCTTTTAGTCCAGTGTCACATGGGTCCGCACGACTCGCTTCTTGTTTACTCTGAGTAGTCCTTTATTTCTGCAGCATTGAACTCAACTACTTTAGCTATGTTAGCTAGCATCACTGAGTGTTGCTGTATCTGTACCTAGAGTGTCCACTTTTCCAGTTAGCTGGTTTATAGTGTTCAGGACTTCGTTCATTCCTTCCCTACCTTCCTCTGACCCAGTGTCCTTCTTTTTAGTTGCTGGTGGGTTCTTCGCTGGAGAGAAAGGCTCTTTTCTTTTGGAGCTCTCGGTAGAGACCTCCATCTTAGCATCATCATGACCGTAAATCTCCGAGCTACTGCGGGCTGAAGAGAGCTTCTTGTTCGTCTTCATGCTGCAATTTCCGGAGCACTGTATGGTTAAAGCGTCGGTATGATGTATTAGAGATTCATACGATCACATAGAATTGAGGTGGATTTTAAAGTATGTGTAAAATTAGGACAAAAAGACGGAGCTCAGAAAATACGCTGCACCCGGTCCGCCATCTTGCCTTCTTCCTCGTCTTCTTCTTCTTTGGATTTTATTGGCAGCTGGCATCCAAAAAGTTGCACTACTGCCATCTGCTGGATTTAATTATTACTCACATTCCTAAATCCTCCTCAATAAACCTGTTCTCTATTTAAACAAACATCTTCAGCCTCTCCCTCTCTCCCCTCACTCCAAAATACTTTTTAAATCTCTTCTCACGAGTCCCTCTCTCTCCATTTCTGACATCATGTTCTGTCTATGTGCTACATACTTTCTACATTTAATAACTACATGTTCAACTGTTTCTGTACCTCACAAAGACCGGATGAATGATTTCCAGTGATATGTAGAGTACTATTTAAATGACTGTGACTGATTCTTAACCTGGTCTTTACGTCCTCCTCTCTTCTGTTGCTCCCTCTGTATTTGACTTTATCTATTTCCCTCTGAATTGAGTATAAATGTCTTCCCTTTGTCTGATTGTTCTAATATTGTTGCCATTCCTGTTTAATTTTACTCCATGTGACTCGTTTCCCCTCTGACTTAGATCATTTGATGTTAATATCAATCCTCTCTTTCTTTACAGCTTCCTTTGCCAACCTGTCCACCTTTTCATTTCCTGCTATACCTGAATGTGCTGGAACCCACATGAACATCACATCTGTCCCCTGTTTAACCACCTGGGAATGTGTAAACATGATTTCATATAATAAATCTTGACGACTGTGAGATGATCCTGATTGAACACTGTATAAAGCGCTGACTGAATCACTGCATATCAGCACTTTCCTTCCTTTCATTTGCTCAACACATTCTAATGCAACTAAAATGGCGTACAACTCTACTGTGTAAACGTTCAGGAAATCTGACGTTCTCTTCACTACTTCAACATTGAATTTTGGGATAAACGCAGCTGATCCTGTTGCATTTGTCATCGGGTCTTTAGATCCATCTGTGAATACTTGTACATGATCTCCATATCTCTGTTCTATGTGTTCATAGAATTCACTAACTAAATCAACATTTCTTTTTCTTTCCTTTATCTTTAGTAACTCCGAGTCTACTTCAGCTGTCTCAAGCATCCACATTGAAACTGGTGGCCATAAAACAGTTGGACTGATATCCTTGTCATTCATCTCTCGCCACTCTATCCCCTATCCATCCAAAACTGGACTTAGTTGTTCTCTCTTTTTCCCAGTAGTCCTTTAACACTGATTTTGTTGGGTGACTATCTCCATGTCCTCTCAAGTTCAGCCAATAATTTGTTAATAGCTGTTTCCTCCTTAAACATAGTGGCATCTCTCCTACTTCTACCTGAAGTGCACATATTGGAGATGATTTCACTGCCCCAATGCATATCCTAAGAGCCTGTGCCTGAATCATTTCTAACTTTGCAAGTGTTGTCTTTGCTGCAGATCCATATACCACACTCCCATACTCAATCCTAGTTCTAATTAACACCACATATATATATTTTAAGGCAGCAACATCAGCTCCCCAATCCATTCCTACGAGACATCTCATTACATTTATTACTTTTTTGCATTTATCAACAATATTCCTTATGTGTTCCTTCCATGTCAACCGGACATCAAAATATATCCCTAAAAAACTAAATGAGTCAACTCGTTCTACCTTATTTCCATACAATGTCAACCCAATATTCTCCCCAATGATCTTTGTTTTTTCCACAGAAAATTTAAATCCCCACTTTAATCCCACTTCTCAACTAAACTGATCCCTTTCTCAATTTTATTTACAATAAAATGTATATTCTTTCCTTTTTTCCACAATGCTCCATCATCCGCAAACAATGATCTTCCTATATCTGTTGGGATATTATCAAATATATCATTTATCATAATTGAAAATAAAATCGGACTTATCACACTTCCCTGTGGTGTTCCATTCTCTACAACATACTTTTTAGATATTTCATCACCTATTTTAACTTGAATCGATCTCTTGTTCAGAAGATCTATTATCCAATTAAAAATCCTTCCCTTGACTCCCATGAGATGTAACTTAATCAAAAGTCCCTCTATCCAAAGCATATCATGTGCTTTCTCAACATCAAAAAATACTGCAACTACTGCCGAGGGAGAGAGAGACTCAGGGCTCCTGTTGTGTCTAACAGAACATAGTGGGATGTAATATCTCTCAGGTGAATAACGACGTAGCGCAAAAGGTTGTGAACGATGGCTCCTTTTATTCAGTGTTCCAGCTACAACATGCTTCTGGCACAGGAGACACTCTACAACTGCAAATAGCACCACCATACAGTACTTTATCGCCACCTACAGGCGGAACAGATAACACAGCTTTCTGGTTTAAACACCTCAGCTCCTCCCCTCTAGATAAAAACTCACTTATTTAAATGAACATTTCTCCAAAGAACAAAAAGTCCTCACCAAATTAACTCACAAGTCGTAACACATACACAAAATGTTATCCCTTAACAACTTTGTGTACAAATAATGTTTGCATGGACATTATCCCGAACCACAGTCCATTATTTATTTCAGTGAGTTGTCTATAAGTCCAAATGTGGAGGAGGGCGCATATTACTCTTTGGGCGCTCAAAACGTTGCGTGTTCGCAGGATTTTCCAGAGCTCCGTCAGGTTCTTCTGGGCTCTGAGAGTTCTCAAGTTTCACTGACAACAGAAACAATGTCATGAATTTCCCCCGGGGACAAATAAAGTTTTTTGAATTGAATTGATGTCAGTGTCCTTACCATCATCCTCCGGATACATTTCCCAGCTTCCTTCAGTGTTTGTTACAGTCTGTTCTGCAGTAACATTCTTTCACTTTGCATCAAGCATTTGATTTACATGTCTTTTTACACATAAGATAAGATAAGACACTTTATTGTCATTGTATGCGATACAACGAAACTTGGTTGGTGACAAACAGCCCAGCAGCAATCTGAGATAAAAATAAGATAAAAAATATATTAAAATATATTGAAACAGCAGGTTAGGCACATACAAAACAACAGCACACAATATAAGTACAGGAATAAGTTATTGCACAGAGTAACCATATTGCAGCATGTTTAAAGTGCAGTAGTGCTACATTTGCTACATCAAGTCAGTCCTCAGCGGGGGGGGTGATGGACGCTACAGCTCGGGGGAAGAAGCTGTTCCTCAGTCTATTAGTCCTGGTTCCAATGGTGCGATACCTCTTTCCAGAAGGTAGGGGGACAAACAGTCTGTTTCCTGGGTGTGTTTGCTGATGTTAGTTGCTCTCCTTTGTAGGCGGCCAGCATGCACAGCATCAAGGTCCGGAAGCACAGCTCCTGTGATCCTCTGCGCTGTTCTTACGATCCGAGTCAAGTCCTTGCAGTTTTCTGCTGTGCAGCTGGCGTACCACACGGTGACACATTGACAGAGGATCTGACGTTTTGTGGTCTGCAGGTCAAGAAGTCCAATATCCATGAGCATAGTGAGGTGGATAGTCCTAGGTTACCCAGTTTGTGCACCAGTTTATGAGGGATGATTGTATTAAAGGCAGAGCTAAAGTCTATGAAGAGCATCCGGGCATATGTGTTTGGATGCTCCAGGTGAGCCAGGGCTGTGTGAAGGGCGAGAGAGATGGTGTCCTCTGTGGATCTGTTTGCTTGATAGGCAAACTGATGACTGTCTAGATCTGTGGGGATGATGTCTCTGATGTAAGATAGGACAATCCTCTCAAAACACTTAATGATAATTGGGGTTAAGGCAACTGGACGGTAGTCCTTGAGGCATTTTACAGCTGACTTTTTCGGTACAGGTACAATTGTTGTGGATTTAAGGCAAGTGGGGACAACAGCCTTTTTTATTCTCTTCAAGGTGGATTTCACCTGATGGAGCTTCAGGGTGGGTGCTGGCTCCTCTGAGGGCAAGGTCGCCTGTTCTCCAACTTTGTTGTTCTGCTCCTCGAAGCGTGCAAAGAACTTGTTCAGGGTGTCGGGCAGTGTGCTGTCCTGATTGATCTGAGGGCTGCTGCTGCCCTTATAGTCAGTGATGGTTTTAATGCCTCTCCACATATTCCAAGGATTGTTGTTGTGTGCAAAGTGTTCCTCAATACGCTGCTTGTACTTGAGTTTTGCCTCTTTAATGCCCTTTTTAAATCTTTTCGGGCACCATTGTAGGCCAGTCTATCTCCAGTCCTGAAGGCAGCATCGCGGGCCTTGAGCAAGGACCGAACATTACTGTTCAGCCATGGCTTCTGGTTCGGAAACACCTTGATGGTCTTGGTGGTTAATACTGTCTCTGTATAAAAATGAATGTAGGCAAGGACGGCTGAAGTGTATTCCTTTAAGTCTGCTCCCTCTGCAAACACTTCCCAGTGAGTGCTTTCAAAACAGTCCTGCAGGAGAGAGGTGGCCTCCTCACTCCATACCTGGACAGTTTTAATAGTTGGTCTCATTCTGCAGATTAGAGGTTTGTAAGATGGAGTCATTACCAGTGAAATGTGGTCTGAGAGTCCGAGGTGTGGAGATGGTGCAGTTTTAAAGGCTCCAGGGATATTGGTGTAAACTTGATCCAGAATGTTTTTGTCTCTGGTCAGGAAATTGACATTTTTGTGGTATCTGGGCAACACTGTCTTTAGATCTTTGTGATTAAAGTCTCCTGCAACTATCACAACACCCTCCGGGTGTGTATTCAGCTGGTTGTTAATGGTGTTGTGCAGCTCTTCCAGGGTTATGCTAGCATTAGCAAGCGGTGGTATGTAAACAACCGTGATGAGTATAACAGAGAACTCTCTGGGCATGTAAAATGGCCTGCATTTTACAGCAATGTATTCTAGATCCGGACAGCAGTATTTCCCAATAATGTCCGTAGCAGTACAGCAGTTGTTGTTAACATAAACGCATACTCCTCCGCTCTTACCGGAGGCAGTTGTCCTGTCTGCTCGGTGAATGGAGAAGCCTGCTAGTTTGATAGCAGCGTCCGGAACGGTGTTGCTCAGCCAGGTCTCTGTGATCATCATCACACAGCTGTTCGTGTTGCACGTGTTCCTCAGTCTCAGCTCGTCTATCTTGTTGACGAGTGATCGGGAGTTGGCGAGAAAAAGACTTGGTAGTGCAGGTCTGTGCGGGTTAGCTCGTAGCCCAGCTTGGAGGCCGCTCCTCTTACCGCTTTTGTCTTCTTCCTCTACGCCGCCTCCAACGCCTCTTCCGCGGGGTGATGATAACTCCCTCGGGGTCTCTCTGACACTGGATCTCCGGCAGAATGAAGTGCAGGCTTTTGGGAGTTAGGTCCTGATGCCGTGCTTCGATGTTAAAGAGTTCATAATTGATAAGAGCATCGAGTGCTTTAACAAGTAACAAAAATACACACAAATACACTATAATGTTGTATACATGCTCCTTGTACAGTAACTAAATATGTAACAGGGCCCAAAACATCTTTTATCACACCATCCAGCCACTTCTCCTCTCCCCTCCCCTGTAGTTTTTAACAAGCACAGCTTGACCCACAGAAAAAGACCAGAGTTTCTTCCTGCTGTCTGGCGGCTTGGAGACCCCCACTGGCTGGAAAAGCTGAGGCCCCTCTGGTTTAATTAGGGACAACCTAGTACGGACCTGTCTTTTCAGAAACAGCTGTGCTGGTGTTTTCTTGGTGGTTGTATGCGGCATGTTCCTGTAACTAAACAAGAAGTTAGCAATACAATGCTGCAATGACATGCCACCAACTGCTCTGTTCTTTGACAAAGACTTTTTGAAGTTTTGGATCAGGCGTTCTGCCAACCCATTTGAGGCTGAGTGATAAGCTGGAGTTTTAATGTGTTTGACTGCATTCAGCCTAAGAAATTACTCAAATTCACCTGAAGTAAACTGAGGTCCATTGTCTGTTACATCCTCTTTTGGTAACCCATACGAGGCAAATAGGTTTCTCAAAACCTTGATAGTTTTACTGGCTGTGGTTGCCTGCATGTGCACTCTCAGGCCAGCGAGCATATGCATCCATAAAAACTAGAAACATTTGCTTTTTAAGTTCTGCAAAATCAAGGTGTATCCTCTCCCATGGACCTGTAGCCCATTTCCATATATGTACAGGTGCTGTGGCAGGCATGCTACACTGCTGCTTACAAATATCACACAGATTCACCTCATTTTCAATGTCCTCATCAAGTGTTGGCCACCAAAACAAACTTCAGGAGTGAGACTTCATTTTTACCGTACCCCAATGGCTGTCATGTAACTCTGATAATAACCTGCCCCGTAGTTTGTCTGGAATGACCACCCTGAAACCCCAGAGAACACAGTCATCTTCTAATGTGAGGTCAAACTTCCCTTTCACATCTGGTTGTAGCACCTCATCTGGTACATGTTTTGGCCACCCTGACAAAACATATTGTTTTACTTTTGCCAGCACTGGATCTGTCTGCGTTTCCAGTGCTATATCTTTTACTGTGACAGGCAGACTATCTAAATATGACACCCTGAACACTGGATTTGGTTTTGGAAAACTGTCATTGGGCACAGGGAGTCTAGATATTGCATTTAAAGAGACACACACACCAAACGGAGCGTTCAGAGAGAGCTGGATTATTCAGGGTCACAATTCTCCTCTGGTGCTTGATTCATGTTTGATTCATGCCCGAATTTCCACTCGTCACACCCTCCCCCTAAAGAACTTGGTACCACCCAGTACCAATAAACAAAGTACCATATTTCCCAAATGTAGTAATCAAAAAAACAATATAACGTATACTATCCCAATGTTAGTTTCAGCTTCCCTCTCAGCAGCCTGGATCAGGTCCAAGGAGCACTTTAAGAGTATGAACAAAACAAAACACAGGACAAACAAGGCAACCAAATGCAGTTTTTAAGAGACCAGCCTGGATTTGGCATCTTTAAACACCAGTGGCCATGTTCTACTGACAAGGCTAATAACTATCTTACAAAATCAGAGGGACAACACTGGCACCAACATACATGTCAGAATGGTGTAGCACCCAAACTTTCTGTCTCGGTGATGAGCTCAAACGGTACAAAGTTAACCTCATGAAGTAGCAACTGACAAGTCGCTCAAGCCCTAGCTTTCTTTCTTGAACTAACACGACTGCAGTTTCTACCTTTGAATCGTTCTGCTTCCGGCGCTGTGTGAGGTGGCCGTCGGTTGCAGCCACTACCGTTGTCCGTGTCGTTATATCGTATTTTTTGATTAGTTATTATTTGTTTTTACTGTGTGTTTTTTGAGTATTAGTTTAATCTATTGTGTGGAAATGGCTACTTTCGCTCTTGGAACTTTTTGCGCTATTTTTCTGTTACTTTGGACATTCTTTGTAACGGAGAGCAGCGCACAGCTGAGTGAGGGCATTGTTTACACACGCGATCAGCTGATGGCGCTCTCCAAGGTGCTACTGCCCGGAACAAGGCCTGTAATTCTGGGGGAGCTGAGGAGGCGACGCCGGGGTTGCAGAGCTGGAGCTAAGAGCTAAGAAGAGAAAGCATAAGCCTTCTGTACCAGCGGTGATTATGGGGAACGTGAGGTCTTTGGGCAATAAGACGGACGAACTCGACGCGCTTGTTCAGCACCAGTGGGAATACCGCGAGTGCAGTATTATGTGCTTCATGAAGACATGGCTGCACTCGGACATCCCGGACCACAGCGTGGCGGTACCCGGCTACAGGACTTTTCGGGCTTACAGGGACGTTATTAAGAGCGGTAAGAAGAAAGGTGGAGGGATTGCACTGTATGCGAGTGAGAGATGGTGTAATCCTGGCCATGTTGTCACTGGTGATCCAGGGTTTGTTGTTAGGAAAACAGCGTACAGTCCAGGCCGGTAAAGCAGTGTTTTCACAGAATTTAATGTATTCTGTGATGCAGTCAGTCATGCTGTTAATGTCCTCTCCATGTGGCTCGCAGAGTAAATCCCAGTCTGTGGACTCAAAGCAGTCCTGCAGTGCCTCATTGCTCTCCTGTGTCCACCTTCTAACAGTCCTTGTGGTCACAGGCTGTCTTTGGACCAGGGGGATATACTCTGGTGTCAGTAGGACCAGGTTGTGGTCTGATCAGCCCAGGGGGGCAAGGACTCATACAGGAGAAAGCTGGAGGCCAAACTCCATCAGAACAATGTGAGGGATGTGTGGACTAGAATGAGGGAAATCACTGGTTTCAAAGGGAGAGAAAGACAACATTCTGGCAGCCTGGAGAGGGCGAATGAGCTAACCCTTTTCTTCAAAAGGTTTAGTGCACAGCCTTCATCTTCCTCTCCCACCTCAAACAACACCCCTGTGCTTCACACCTCCCTGCCTCCCTTTGTATCCAGCCAGGAGAGGATACCAGTGCTTTGGAAAACATCCTGCTTGGTCCCGGTCCCAAAGAAGGCAACACCATCTGATCTCCAGGACTATCGACCAGTGGCTCTCACATCTCATATGATGAAAGTGTTGGAGAGGATCGTCTTGACCCACCTCAGGCCACAGGTGAAACCATCTCTTGACCCTCTACAATTTGCCTACCAGCCACACCTGGGAGTGGACGATGCCATCATCTACCTGCTGCAGCGTGCTCACTCACATCTGGAGGGAAACGGCTGCACTGTGAGAATCACCTTTTTTGATTTCTCCAGTGCATTCAACACCATCCAGCCACAACTGCTGGAAGAGAAGCTGCAGTTGATGGGTGTGGACTCATCCATCATCTCCTGGATTACTGACTACCTGACAGACAGACCATAGTTTGTCCGACTTGGCAGTGTTCAGTCTGGAATGGTGGAGAGTAGTACAGGAGCTCCACAGGGGACTGTGCTGTCTCCTTTCCTTTTCACCTTGTACACCTCTGACTTTAAATACAACTCCAGGTCATGCCACTTGCAGACGTTTTCTGATGACTCCGGTGGTGGGGTGTATAAATGATGGGCAAGAGGGGGAGTACAGAGAGCTGGTGGATAACTTTGTGGAGTGGACAGGAAGAAATCACCTGATTCTGAACGTGGATAAGACCAGGGAGATGGTGATCGACTTCAGAAGGAAGAGGACAGAGCCACCACCGCTGTGCATCCTGGGAGAGGATGTGTCTGTGGTGGAGGAGTACAAGTACCTGGGTGTCAACATAGACAACAAACTGAACTGGAAGGCCAACACTCAGGCTGTGTAGAAGAAGGGCATGAGCCGACTCTACTTTCTGAGGAAGATGAGATCCTTCAACGTGTGCAGCAAGATGTTGGAGATCTTCTATCAGTCTGTTGTGGCCAGTGCACTGTTCTCTGCTGTGGTCTACTGGGGGAGCAGCATTGGAGCTGGTGAATCAAAGAGACTGGACAAACTCATTAAGAAGGCCTGCTCTGTGATAGGCTGCAAGCTGGACTCTTATGTAGTGGTAACAGAGAGGAGGACTCTTAACAAACTGTTATCCATTATGGATAATCCTGATCACCCTCTGCACACCCTACTGGACAAACAGCGGAGCAGCTTCTCCAACAGACTGATACAACTCCGCTGTCACAAGGACAGATACAAGAAATCTTTCTTACCGAAGGCCATAACTCTGTACAACAGCTCACCTCATGCGAGCAGAGAACTGTCATCATGATAATATCTGTCTCTCCATACTGTAATCTGTTCTGCACATGTTAAATTTACAAATTATCCCTGCACTCATGTTCACTTCATTTGGCTGTCTACTCGCCGTTATATTGTATAGTTTCTGCTTATAATATGTCTACACTCATTCATTTTAACTCATGTCAATACTGTCCATTTACGACTCTGTTTTGCACATTTACATTCAATCTTCCATATTTAATCTTCCTATTTAAGACTAATAATGCTTAGTTATTGGTTGTATATATTCACATTCTTATTTTTGATATTTTTTTTAGTACTTATTTACTTTGCATTTAATATTATATTGTGTTTAGATTGCTAACATTGTGTTTTTTACTCATTGTGTGTTGGATAACCTGCTGCTGTAACGCCACGATTTCCCAGTTTGGGATCAATAAAGTAATTCTATTCTATTCTATTACCACAACTCTGGAAAGTGTGATCAAGGTTAAGCGCAGCAAGCACTGTCACGTTCTTAGTACACAGAACCACATCCACATTATCGAACTCTGGAGCAAAAGCTGAACTATATTTTTCATGAACTCTCAAGTCTTTCACTATCTGGTTTGTAACTTCCATGACAAACCCTCAAAGTGGTATCAAGAGTTGCTGATGCTTCCTCCTCCCCATCAAAAAGTGCTCCCAAATCAGGTGGGAGAACAACACCAGGTGCATCCCCTCGAGGTGTCTGGCAAAAAGAAGGACCCCCCTCATCAGGACAGACAGGTGCAAACTCTGGACACCCCACAACAACCTCAGGTCCCCGCAAGACAAACTGCATCTCAACCACAACATCCAGAAACCGCCCATCAGCAAAGACACATTCCCCAGCCAAATCACTCCCCAGAACGTCAATCCCATAGACCGGCAGCTGAGGACAAACATCCAAAACAACTTCCCCTTCTACCGTGTCTGAACCAAGGTCAGCTCTATGCACAGGTGCAGACACAACTTTTAATCCAAATCCCACAACAGGAACCAATTCCCCTGTGTCTGAGTCAGGTGAAAAAGGCAAAACAGGCATGCTAGTGAAAATGTCTAGTGCACCCATGACACTTATTGAGCAATGTTCACTGTGGCTCAAACTTTCCAAAATTGAACCATCAGCAAATTTACCGTCTTTAATGAGTTGCATTTTGTACTTTTCAAGCTCTAGTTTTTTTTTTTTTTTATTTCAAATGTTAAACCTGCATCAACAAAACTAGGTGTAATGCCTGCCCCTATTTTAAGGACTCTTGCATCCAAAAACATTAGCTTTCAGAGGATTGTTACTCATACACAGAAGCCATTGTCAAAATCCCAAGTCAAGTCTGCCACTGATTAAATACCAAGTTTAAAAACCAACTTAAACAAACATCTCAAAAAATGTAATGTAACAAGGTAATCAGTCCAACAAACAAAGACAATATGCTGCTTTACTTTACAAGTTTTATGGAGACACCCCAACACCTACACTAACAACTAACTCACCTAAGCCTCACTTCTTCAATGACTTGTTGAGCTCGAGGCGTCTCCCAAACTCGGACACCATCCCAGAAGACCACTGACCTAGTCACCTGAAACACACCGAATTTGGTGAACCCCCTCCCCAGAGTTACCACCAAAAATAAAAAAGGCAAAATAACAAAGTGGCAAGTCCTGCATGCCCGGCGGCTTGCTGATCAGGGTGCTCAAAAATAAAACTCTTATCAAACAAACCTTGTTACACCATTGTAATTTTAAATATCAATTAATCAAAATGACGGTCAAACTAACAAGTACAACTAATGCTCTGAAGAAAGTCAAATTATTAAATCTTCAAACAAGAAAAACATGTGATTCTCCCAACAAATTGTACCAGTAACAAGTCAGAGAGGTTACTTACCACTCTGCACAGATCAAGTTCCAAACAAACTACACAAACAACCTGATACACAACTAATTAGATTTACAACTACCAAGTATCAAGCCAAATCCAAGTTCAAAAGTCAAACAAGCCCCCATTTTCTCACAACCCAGGCAAATCCTGCTAATCAAAGAATGTGCAAACTGTAAATCAGTGGTGAGTGCAATGGTGAATGTGTGTAGTGTTGACGAGAGAGAGACAGAGAATAAGAAGCCAGTTTAAATACTGAGGCCCTGTGTGCCCAGGTGCACAACATCAAATTAAGTGGCTCCGCCCCTCTCTACCTGAAGGCAACCTGAGTGTGGAGAAACACAAGGCAGCAGAAAGAGCACTGACTGGGTGTGTGGTTATGGTGCACCACAAACAGTGCACAGTGATCTGGGTTGGAACTTCAAGTCCGAGGTGTTCCAGAAAATGGGCTCACTGTTATTGAGAAAACGCACAACACACCTTTTCGACCACAGTCTGATGGACAGGTAGAAAGATTTAACTCCACCCTGCAGAAGATTCTGGCCACAACAGCCAAACGCTGACACAGGGACCTTAGGATCCCCTACGCTGTCATGGCTTACAGAGCAACCAGGCACAGCGCTACCAGTTTCACACCCAACTTCATGATGTTCGGCCGTGAAGTTAGTGAACCGGGGGACCTGGTAACTGGCCTGCCCCCCGACCCTTAAACAGATCCTTCTTACCCTGAGTATGTCCAGCAACTCCGGGAGAGTCGGAGTGGAGTTGGCTCATCGGATTGCCAGAGATGCACTGGGGGAGTCAGTGAAGCAGCAAAAAGGAAGCCAAAGAGAGAAATGATAACAGAACAAATATACAAACAATTGAAGTGTTTTTTCCATATACCATTTAGTTATACACACTGAAGGCTATAATGCATTTCTATTGTTTCTCCTAACAATATGTTGAGTAAATCCAGAATGCCAGATGACATCTACAGGTGTTGTCATTCAGTTTGTGATCAAAGGATGCAGCAATTTTGTGCCCAGTGGCCTCTGCACTCTTAATTAATCCTGTGCATGTTCAGGTGTCATTGAGATTTTCTTGATTTTGTATTCTGACTGCAGGATTCTTATTAAGGGTTAAAGGTTTTCAGTGAAATCAACCTGGACCTGATCTGACTGTGGTCGCTCTGCATCAGGATCTGCTGAGTTCCTTTTCTTTACCAAAGAGACTTTAGGCACTCGACACAAAAGAACACAAGTAGATGAAAGTCTTTCTCACTCTACATCAGTTTATTTATTACAAGGTTACACATGAGCTGTCTGAAGAACTTCTGCTACCCAACACAGAGGCCTCCAAGGAAACAGTGACAGAAAGAAGAGAAGATATGAGGAGAGAAGAAGAATCCTTACACTGTAACTGTTTCATATAAACACTTTAAATTCAAACGTCATAGCTGATCCCAACTTACTGGTTCATATGTCAGCAACAAAACATCACAAACGTCAAATATGTAGAGACAGATTCCTGTGAATAGAATTGTCTTATATCCCTTTATAACAACAGTTATACATCTGTTAGTCAATACATACTTATGAATACACATTAGTGATGTTGTTAACTTTGGATCAGTTTTACCATTGAACAGGATTAGCATTTCTCTCCAGTGTGAATCATCATGTGTCTGGTCAGATTTCCCTTAGAACTAAACCTTTTACCACACTCAAAGCAGCTGAAGGGTTTCTCTCCTGTATGAACTAACATGTGTCTGGTTAGAGACACTTTTTTGGTAAAACTTTTGTCACACCGAGAGCAACTGATAGGTTTCTCTCGTGTGTGAATCATCATGTTTGTTCAGATTTCCTCTTTGGGTAAAAGTTTTACTGCAAAACGAGCAGTTGAAGGGTTTCTCCCCTCTGTGATATGTCAGACTAGACTTATGGTTAAATCGTTTCTCACACAGAGCAACTAAAGATTTTTTCTCCAGTGTGAATCATCATGTGTTTGGTTAGATTTCCTCTATAGTTAAAACTTTTACTGCAAACAGAGCAGCTGAAGGCTTTCTCTCCTGTATGAACTAACATGTGTGTGGTCAGATGTCCTCTTTGGGTAAAACTTTTACTGCAAACAGAGCAGCTGAAGGCTTTCTCTCCTGTATGAACTAACATGTGTGTGGTCAGACTTCCTCTTTGGGTAAAGCTTTTACTGCAAACAGGGCAGCTGAAGGGTTTCTCTCCTGTGTGAATCATCATGTGTTTGGTTAGATTTCCTCTTTGGGTAAAGCTTTTACTGCAAACAGAGCAGCTGAAGGCTTTCTCTCCTGTATGAATTAACATGTGATACATCAAACTTTGTCTTTGGGTAAAGCTTTTACTGCAAACAGAGCAGCTGAAGGGTTTCTCTCCTGTGTGAACCAACATGTGTGTGGTCAGATTTACTCTTTGGGTAAAGCTTTTACTGCAAACAGAGCAGCTGAAGGGTTTCTCTGCTGTATGAACTAACATGTGTTTTGTCAGATTCCCTTTTCGGTTAAATCTTTTACTGCACTCCGAGCACCTGTGTGGTCTCTTACCAGTCTTTAGTTTCTTATTTTTCAAGTTTAATTCTGACAGATCTTCTCTTGTCTCTTGCCAATCATCACTGTCATCAGTCTCAGGTTCACAAGAGTCTTCAGTCTCGACCTCAGTCTCTGGTTGTAAACGTCTCTCTGGATCTGAGTCTCTCTCTGTTTCTGCTCCTCCACAGTCCTCTCCATCAACTCCTGTTTCCATCTGTTCAGTTTGTCTCTGATGAAGCTGTGAGGACTGAGGTTTCTCTTCATCATCTTCACTCTTCACAGAAACAGGAGTGAAGGGGAACTTGGTGGTATCAGCCTCCTCCAGTCCTTGAAGCTGTTCTTCCTCCTGACTGATCCACAGTTCCTCATGTTCTTCTTTAATGTGTTGGGGCTTAGTGTCCTCCTGGTCCAGAATGTGGCTCCACTCCTGCTGCTCAGGTGGAAGCTCTTCTTTACTCACCAACAGCTGCTGGACATCTGCAGGACACAGTAAACAAACATTAACGGTACTCAGACTGCTTTTTGAATATTAAAGGGGCTATATGTAACTTTCAAAAATACTGCGTTTGTAGCGATACCGCAGGCCGTTAGGCGAACTGCACCAGTAACCTGTTGCTCTCTCACATGCTCTTCATACGTGCTTGTACGTAAACAAAGGAGCATCATCATCGGCCGCGAAACACTGGATATTTACCGGCATAATGTTTCCAGAGGAGGTAAGTGGTCATACACATGTGAAAGTCTGTAAAGGAGTCTGTGTGTCTGTATTCATTCTCCATCCTACAAACGACAGTCTCTGCAGGCACTGGCTGAGAGCAGGAGTGTGTGATGAGTTTGATAGAAGTGTGTGGAAGATGGTCTCTGGCTGTAGCGTGAGTGTGTGATGAGTTTCTACTGATCTCTGTAAGCGGAGCGGAGTGAGGAGGACGTTGAGAACGTCACTTCCTGGAGCTTTCGTGGAAAATACGACCTGGGGAAATTTTTTTATACAGGCAACACAGATAGACAGTGAACATCTACTTTTTCACATCAGTTAACCGTTCGCTTATTAATGGGCGATAAACTATTTATACATGTAAAAAATTTACATATAGAACCTTTAATAAGGGCTGTCAAATGATTTCATTTTTAAAGGCTGAAAATCAATAGCTGATTGGAATTGATCACATTTTAATCATGTTTGGAATTCACTTATTTTGCATTTGAAAACTTTATTTTATAATTTTGTGCTAGTGCCAAGTGCTCCCTGTTTGACAAATAAAAACCTAGCGTGCAAGCTACCAGTGGTGTCATTAGGCCTATTTTAGGGGGGCTGAAGCCTTAATTCAACTCATTGTGTTTCAATGTATCTTGAAGGGTCAGGCAGAAGGAGAAAAAGATAACTGCCTAACAGGCAAGGTCAAGTCAGAGAGAGCAAGGGGATCCAGAGATGGATCAAGAGGCAGAGGAAGATCAACTTATCACAGAGAGAGAAGGAGAGAAAACAGAGCAAGAGAGTGAAAATGATGAAGCAGCTGCAGCAACTCACTCCACTACATGGTTTGATTTAGGTGACAAAGACACAGGGCCCAGACAGATAAAGCTGAAGAGCTACCCACAAGATAGTTTTGGTACGCAGAAGAGAGCATTTCCCCACAGCTGGTTTGAAAAGCACAACTGGTTAGACTATTCAGTCAACCAGAATACAGCTTTCTGCTTCCCATGTAGAGTGTTTGGCAAAAACATCAAACATGATAGTTTGGTTAGTAGTGGTTTCAAGAACTGGAAGAAAGCTTTAGTCATCTTTGGCAAGCATGAGATGGCACAAACATGAGGACAGTGTCGTTGCATGGGAAAGCTACCAGGCAACTAGCAAACAGGGAAACGTTGCACAGATGATAGCATCTGCAAATGTGAGTGAGATAGTAGAGAGAAGAGAGTATCTCAGGCGAATTGTTGCAGTCACTTCTATGTTAGGGAGACAGGGAGTCCCTTTTCGTGGCCATGATGAAGACAGCACAAACAGAGGGAATTTTCTTGCGTGCATGGAGCTTTTGAAGGAATTTGATCCTTTTCTTCAAAAACATAACCCCCCATCAAATGCTCATTATATCTCACCAACATCCCAGAATGAGATGATTGACTGTTGTGTCCAGGAAGTTATTAGTGTCATTGTGTCTGAAATGACAAAGTCCAAAATCTATGCCATCATGGCAGATGAGGCAAGGGATGAAAAATCAGAGCAGTTAGCTGTTTGTGTCAGAGGAGGCAGTGAAAGAATGTTTCCTAGCACTTGCAGAGATAAAATCATTTGATGCCCAGTCCATTGCAAATGAGCTGCAGCAGCAGATCCAAAACAATGGTCTTGCAGAGTTTAAGTGTGTAGCACAAACATATGATGGTGCAGCCGTCATGAGTGGGTCCACTGGAGGTGTACAAGCACATTTTAGAAGGCTCCATCCTGAAGCTATCTATGTGCATTGTTATGCTCATGAACTTAACCTAGTGTTGTGCCATACTTGCAAGGCCATCCCAGAGGCTGTGGAGCTTTTCAGCTTGTTGGAGTGTGTGTACTCTTTCTTCAGCACCTCCCTAGTGAGTCATCATAAGTTCATGGAGGCTCAGACAAGGCTTGGCTTGACAACAATTGAGCTTGTGCAACTTTCAAACACTTGCTGGGCATGTCAGTTGCGATCAATCAGTGCAGTTCTTGAGACATTGTCTGCCATTTTGGAGTGCCTTTCTGCCATTGGATCCCCCATAGCTGTTGGTCTCAGAGCAAAGCTCTATAAGTTCTCAGCAGTCTATGCACTACTGATGTTTCAGTCACTTGTGTCTGTAACCGAAGGACTCCACAAGCTCCTTCAGAAAGAGACTTTAGACCTGGCAGAGGCTTTGATCTGCAAACAAGCAGCGTGTGACACACTTAAGGGCAAACGCACAGATGCATTTGCCACGGAGCTGTATGAGAGAACCAAAGCCCTGTGCCACACCCACAGTATCCCTGAACCAGGTGCCAAGACAATGAATAAACAGAGGAAAATGGAGGATTTTGTGCTGGAGGCAACTGCAGGTTCACGCACTGAATTGAACAACTCAGACACATTGAACAGAGAGTTACTTTTCCCTTGTGTGGATAGGATGGTTGGTGAGCTTGAGCAAAGATTTTGCAGTGTAGATGCAGGGCTACTAAAAGGCATCCAGGCATGCAGTCCTAAATGTGAGAACTCATTGAGTGAATCACACTTGAATGAACTTGCAAAACACTACAGCATTGACCTGAAAACAGAGGCTGGATGTTCACCCAGCTGTTGTCTGTGCACAACCTCCTTGATTCATGTTTCCCTCTCTGAAGGCAACCATACAAGTTGCCCTAACAGTGCCTGTAAGCAGCTGTTCATGTGAAAGGTCCTTTAGTGCACCGCGTCGGCTGCGTCAAACTATGGGTCAGGTCACTGTTACTGTGCAAACCTGTTTGTTCTTGTACTGTATTAAAAAAACAGACTGAAATAATAATAAATAATTTCTCAGTCTTTGTTAGCTGTTTGTGAAATTTTGTGCTCGCGCGCTACGTTCGCTCACATCCTCTGCATCTCTTGGGGGCTAAGCCTCCCCTGTCCTTAAAACCTAGTGACGCCCCTGACCAGATCCGTTGCTGGATTCAATAGGTGAAGACTTCAAGAGTCTTTTAGTCCAGTAAACTCAATGATGTTGTTAGCAGGAGCTAGCTGCAGCTAACACTGTGCTGTGTGCGTCTGTGGAAGTTAGCTAAAGGCTCTGCTATCTGAAACATGAGCAGGAAACACGTTTCCAGCAGTGGAAAGAAAACCAACCTGTTCTCTGTAGCTTGATTTCAGGAGTTAAAATCACATCCAGCAGTTTTCTTTGTCGGTGGAGCTCCTCTTCGTATCCACTTGTTGTTCTTTCTTCTGTTATATCTCTGATAACCGCAGCGAGCAGCCGTCGACTGAATAACTCTTTAAGATCCTTAAACCCGGCCATCTTACACACATCCAAGAGTCACAGAGGGAAAACTCAACTCAGCGCTGACGTCTTTACAACTTTACTCTGATCATCTACTGTTACGTTAGCACCCTAACGATCATTAATAAAGACACGGAGAATCACGTGTATGCTCAGCAGGAACGTTTACTCACAACTTGTGTTACACACTCAATGGTCCGGGTGGAAACAACCCGCTTTGGTTCCCTTTACAGAACATCTACAACGTTAACACCATAGACTGTAAATATTACTGGATGAACCCTGACCCGTCTGTTACATAGGCAGCGAATGAGTCCAATCGACGGCCGCATCCATATTGGATTTGCAGTCTCAACCTAACCTCGGATCAACCTAGCTACAGCAGTAAGGCGGGACCGGCGGGACTTAACTCCGCCCATTCAGCTCGACGTTAGCAGTCCACTTTACAGCATAGCTAACGAAGTTATGTTTATCTGCATAAACATATCTGAATGAAAACATCCAGAAGAAATCAATATTACAAAGCATACAGTTCATGTTACTGTTCTGACAAAAAGAGGAATGTCTGTGTTTTATATTTACTGATGTCAACAGTGATGAGGTGAACATGACAATTGAAAAATAATGATTTAGTATTTATCATAAGACATTTGTTTTCTGTAGAACCCTGTGAAGTCATGGAGTCTGTGGACAGTGTCAGCTTCACACCAAAAACTTTAAGTATGAGAAATAATAGTGTTTAAGACTGGCATCTATTATTATTGCAGCTACCTTGTTCAATATTATTCCTGCAGATGTGGCTAAAAACAAAAAAACACCCTGAGCTGTCACATGTAGTTAACTGTACATTTTGTCTTGTCTGAGGCATTAATTGAACACCTTTGTATTTCTCCTATAGACACAGTGTGGATTATTGGTGACTTGTCCGTTGAGGTGCCCAGAGAGCTGCAGAGACAGAGGAAGAAACCTGAGCCTCCACAACATCTGTATTTGTTGGTTCTTTTGGGGTGGACTTTGGTTGCTTCTCTTCAACAGCTCGCTGTGAGGGAGGTCTCCCCCGGATGGCCTGAGTGATGTCACCCACAGCCTGAGAGCTGAGGCGTGTTTTAAACCTCCTGACAAACCGTTACACCGCGCCCGCCTGTCAGTCAGGTCAGCTACACGCCTTATTGTGAATAACTCTTATCCTTCATCAAATCAAAACTGATGAGTCATCAAAACATTCACCCCCCGTACAGTGTGTGTCCATCGAGACATGAGCTAATCACACCTATTTGGTTTTTTGAACCAGGCTGTAAACATGTTAATCTCTGCTGTAAAAACAGGCTTTTTGAATGTGGTTTTTCAGATTAAATAAATATTTCTATATAAATGCACTCCTTTGTCTCTACTTAAGAGTATACATTTCAGATTTGAATTGACAAGACTAAAATGTGCATTAATGCTCAACTCAATAGCTAAGGGAAGGAAGTCTACTTTTACACAACTTTTTATTCTTTTGACATTTTTTTTTACCAAATACTAATTCAGTTCATTTCTGAAAATGGGATGGAACAGAGTCATTGCAAAATTTGCCCTTAAACACAGCCCCATTCTTAAATCAAGATACATGGAGAGTAAATAAGATCAATAACTTGTGAATAAAAACACAGTTAAATATTATTTAGAAATGTAGTCTTCCCAGATCAATATCACATAATATCAACTTCTCCCATTTAAACTGGACAGGGTTTTAAAATGGGAAGAAAATGGTTTGATTGCAAGTTATTTGGAGGAGATCTATTTTTATTTGAACAGCTGAAGCATGAATACAGTCTTCCAAGGTGCAAACCCTCCTCCTCCTCCTGAAGCTTGTGGAGCTCCTTCATGTACTGCAGTCTTATCTGCTGGCCATCTTCTCTCACCAGAACTTTGACTGTTGAAAAGTCATTCTGAAGAAGCTTGAGCGTGTGACATGGATCCAGGAGAACATGGACTTTTAGTGCGGGGTCTTCAGGATGGCAAAGAAAGAGAGAAAATATCAGTTATTCATTAAATCATTTTGTTTGTTCTCATCTATTTTTCTGTATTCATCTGTGTATAAGAGCACATTTATAAATTCAACAGTGTACTACCCAGACAACAAAGGTACAGTATTCAGGTAATCAACATCTATTCAAAGTTAAGAAGATAAACCTTATTGTAATCATGATATTTTCAGCTCTTTCACTCACTTGCACAATGATATTCCACATCAAATTAAGCAGTTTATTGTGGATAGTACTTCATCTTAACATGAAACAAATATAACCTGAATTATTTAAATCATTAACTCTCTGTGCTTTAGTACAGAACATACAGTAACTCATTTATTATTAACATGAGCTCAGTACATGGCTGTATTCTTCAAACTATTTATTGTACTTATTGCTTTATATCTTATTTTCATTCCATATGTTATTTATATTTTATATTTCTACTGCTATATTCTGTGTAAGAGCATCTGTAATGATTAAGAACTATATTAATAACCAGATTCAATTTTCACTGAACTCACAAAGTGATTATTTTTTTAAATTTGGTAACAGTTTGTACAAATCTTAAGACACTACATCAATCATGTAACTTTAATGTCATCCTCTATAACCTACACAGCATGAGGTTCAGTTCAGTTTATGTTACTGACGGATAATTACTACACAAAGTTTGTTTTTTAATGTCCACATTTACGTCATCATAACGTCAGATAACCAGATTTACAGTCTGTGGTTAACCACCGAGGTGAACCTTTAGCTTCTAACATCACACAAACTCATTATTTATCTTAACAACAAACATTTCTAAACCATGTAAATAATGGACTACACTGAGTACAGTTAGCCGACTGGTTTACAAGCTAACGCTAAACAAGCTAGGTCCGTAAATATAAATACCGACACATGAGTAAGCAGTAAATATAACACTACTATATCACTTACCGAAAAAAAATGAAGCATCAACTTCTTGGATGGTCTGTTAACCGCACAGCAAGCCATGTATGTTGTCAGATATGTGTTAAACAAACTCTCCAAACGAAGTAAAAAAGAGAAATCAGACAGATCAAGCTGTTAGCCTCCTGACCTGCTGACCTCCTGACCTGCTGACCTGACAGACAGATGCAGCGCGCAGAGCTGTTAATCAAATCTGCCACAACCCTTATATGGGCATAGTCATTTTCCTTAATAGAATAAAATCCGATGAGTTATAAAAAACTCCCCCCCCCCCCCCCCCCACAGTGTGAGGAGAAGGGGCCGTCAACTTATCAGATATATCTCGTTTTTTGAACCAGGCTGTAAACATGTTGTTTCCTGTGGTAAAAACAGGCTTTTTTGGCTGTGGGCTTATGGCACTTGTGGCGCTTCTGCAGCCAGCCTCAAGCGGAACCTCGAGGAACTGCAGTTTTTTGTACTTCCGCATTGGCTTCATTTTTCGAGACCGGAGGTTGCCCCTTGGCTGCACCATTGTTGGGGTTGTATCAAGTCAACTTTGGTTATATTCTTTAATAATTATATTTAATTATTAATAATATAAATAACAATATCATTAAACTATGTTTAATCTCGTTTGGGGCACCACCACCTGTAATCAGGGAAATATAACCAAAATATCACTAAAATCAGTCTCAAATTAGTTATTTAATTAATAATATTATTAATAATTAATAACTATATTTAATAAATTGAAGGCGTGAAATCCGTACACAAAGCCCTCACAGCTGCTCTCTTAAATTATAACAGAATTTATTTAAACAAGCAACATCAATCCAAAATCAATGAACTTCATCAAACAAATAACTATTACAAACTAATCTAACCAACAAACATTATCAAGCAAGGCTTGTGGATGAGGTGTAAAGAGCTGTAAGAGAGAGAGAGGAGGGGAAGAGAGGGGGGAGATGGCTTTGTACCCACGTGGTCGCTCACGATGGCGCACACCTAACAATGACCTGGGTGCGTGTGTCTGTGTCTGTGAATGAAAAGAGAGAGAGGAGGGGGAAAAGGAGGAGATTGCTTCTTCCCACGTGGTCGCCCTTCCGATGGCGCACACCTAACAAAGACCTAATGTGGCCTTAATGTCTAAAAGAGACCGAGTTCGGCCCTACACGATCTGTGTCTCTGAGGCGTCTGGATGGCCGCGAGTGTATAGATCTCTGTGTGTGTGGGTGTGTAGCCTATGTGCGTAATGGCGCGGTGGTGGAGTTAGTCTCCAGATGTGCGTCTACACAGGAATCTGTGTGTGTGTGTGTGTGTGTGTGTGTGTGTGTTAGTTAGAGGAGGAGAAAAGAGAGAGAGAAATGCGTGCCTGAAGAGGCCGGATCACAGTTCGAATCCCGCGCCACAACTCGGACCAGTGGCCGAATTCAAGTTAATACGGCTTACACTGGCCTTTCTGATCGGAAGAGTAATACCCGGTTATAACGCTGTTACGCTGAACACATACAGGACGCAGCGGTCCGAAACAACAACAAGAGTTTTAAACAGGTAAAACTCAGGACGCGACGGTCCAACAAAGATAAAAATTACAGTTTCTGCTTCAATCAATCAATTGTTAAAAACACTCTCTAAAGCTAATTCTGCCCAGACCTAATTAAGCCTCACTTGTGAGTCGCTTTGCCTGCGATTGGTGAAGGAAAAAGGAGTCCGGCGGTAAAACAGATCTTCTGTCTGTCCTGGTGTAGAGGCGTCTGATGGCGAGGGTCCCTTTCGGAAAGAGCGGCTTCGAGTTGTTGTCCGTCGAGTGGAAAGATGTCCGCTGATGTCCTTTCGTTGCAGGATGGAATAAGACCGTTATCTTTCTGATAATCTGTTATAGCCTAACGCTCTCAGAGAAACTGAGATGCGTTCACTGGACAATCCGAGCTCGGAATTTAGAACACTGCCGGCCGCGGATTACCTGCGCGCCAAAACTTAAAACAAAGGAAGATTGTTGCAGGAAACAGGAGGTGAGCTTGGGTCTCCGAGCACTTGAAGTCAGCGCGTGGAAAGAGAGAGAACAATGGAAGCCTTGGAGTTTTGTAACCTGGCCTGCTTCCTGTAGGGTCTACCTCAGGTCCCCTCCAATGAGAAAAGAGAGGTTACGGTCTCCCCCTTACTTCACACGCAGGTGTGAAGTACTGCAGGGGATTCTGGGATTAAGAGTCCTTTTAGGCCTCTTTGTGATCTCAGTGACTCACTCAAATGAGGCTTCTCACAGAGGTGCAGGCCCAAGTCCATTGTTTGCCTGTCTTAAGCCTGCATGGCCCAACTGTAGCATGTCCTGTTATTCACCCAAAAAGGGGGTGAATAACTTTACTATAGCTAACGGAAGCTCACCACCCATTAGTTAACTAGACTACTCTTTCCTAGAACTAAGTGAGAGCTCACTCCCTACCAGCTGCTAGTCTACTCTTTCCTAGTATGTATAGCTATGTAAAATTACTCTGCTAACACCCTTTGGAGGTCAGAGGACTTGTTATAATCACAGCCCTAGGATTATCTGCCTAACATTCATTTCTAGAATAATTAGATTCAAGAATAACCCCTGGTATAGGACTCTAGATTACCCCACCGGAGAGGGAATAACTGTAACCTCTCCCCACTAGGATGTTAGGTGTGTATGAGGTGTGTAGTAAAAGTCAGTAGAAGTGTGCCGTGGTGTGACTGCTCAAGCTTACCTTCCGAGGTTCACGGGGTCCTTAAGGGAGACTCCGGTCTTTGTGGTGTGAATAATTTCAGTCAGAAAATGATTTCAAAAAGTTTCTGAAAATTTATTGAAAAACTTGAAATGATATTCCAAATGCAAATACAAAACAGTAAAAGTAAAAATATAAAAATGTAAAAACAAAAACAAAACACAAAGAACAAAATCTAAACCCGAATGTCGACACTTGAGGTTTTAAAAGATCTTGGTCTCAGAGACCCAAAATGGGGATTCAAAAGTCAGAGTGACATGGAGTCCTTTAGAAAAGTAAAAAAGAACCCCGATCAGCTTTTCCACTGCGTTTTTATAGCCAGACGGTCTCTTTTTTCCAACATTCTGTAAAACCTCAACAATGAATATTTGCAGAAACGAGATACATCCACAGTTGATACCAAGTTCATATGTGGTTTTGATGTCAAAGCATACAAGGTAACACAGGTGATACTAAGTTCATATGTGGTTTTAGCTTGATGACCGTGAACCAGGCAGATACGCAGAAACACTATACACCTACGATTTCGTATGTGGTTTTGCTCAAAGTCTGGTACACTTATCCTGACCTCACAGGTGCGTAGGTACCGCGGGTGTGTGTAGGATTGAAAGGAAATATAAAAGCCAAAAACCAAAAGTCGTAGCGACAATATGACATATGAAAGAATATGATGAAAAGATTAAGTGATAACAAAAGTAAATATATGAAGTAAATGATAAATTGATTAAATGATAATAAAAGAAAAAGTAAATATATGATGAAAACAAATTCAACAAATGCATAACTCTTTCTGATCTTTCAACAATATAAAGACTTTAAATTCAAACGTCATAGCTGATCCCAACTTACTGGTTCAAATGTCAGCAACAAAACATCAATGTCAAAAAAGTACAGACAGATTTCTGTGAATAGAATTGTCTTATATCCCTTTATAACAACAGTTATACATCTGTTAGTCAATACATACTTATGAATACACATTAGTGATGTTGTTAACTTGGAATCCTTTTGATCAGTTTTACCATTGCACAGGATTAGCATTTCTCTCCTGGGTGAATCATCATGTGTCTGGTCAGATTTCCTCTTTTGGTAAAACTTTTACTGCAAACAACTTCAGAAGGTCATCTGTGTGAATCATCATGTGTCTGGTCAGATATCTCTTAGAACCAAACCTTTTACCACACTCAGAGCAGCTGAAGGGTTTCTCTCCTGTATGAACTAACATGTGATACGTCAGATGTTGTCTCAGTGAAAAGCTTTTACTGCAAACAGAGCAGCTGAAAGCTTTCTCTCCTGTATGAACTAACATGTGTCTGGTCAGATGTACTCTTCGGGTAAAGCTTTTACTGCAAACAGAGCAGCTGAAAGCTTTCTCTCCTGTATGAACTAACATGTGTCTGGTCAGATGTACTCTTCGGGTAAAGCTTTTACTGCAAACAGAGCAGCTGAAAGCTTTCTCTCCTGTATGAACTAACATGTGTTTGGTTAGACTTCCTCTTTGGGTAAAGCTTTTACTGCAAACAGAGCAGCTGAAGGGTTTCTCTCCTGTATGAACTAACATGTGTCTGGTCAGATGTACTCTTAGGGTAAAGTTTTTATTGCAAATAGAGCATCTAAAAGGTTTCTCTCCTGTATGAACTAACAAGTGTGTGGTCAGATGTTCTCTTTGGGTAAAGCTTTTACTGCAAACAGAGCAGCTGAAGGGTTTCTCTCCTGTATGAACTAACATGTGTGTGGTCAGACTTCCTCTTCGGGTAAAGCTTTTACTGCAAACAGAGCAGCTGAAGGGTTTCTCTCCTGTATGAAATAACATGTGTGTGGTCAGACTTCCTCTTTGGGTAAAACCTTTACTGCAAACAGAGCAGCTGAAGGGTTTCTCTCCAGTATGAACTAACATGTGTCTGGTCAGACTTTGTCTATGAGTAAAGCTTTTACTGCAAACAGAGCAGCTGAAGGCTTTCTCTCCTGTGTGAATCATCATGTGTTTGGTTAGATTTCCTCTTAGGGTAAAGCTTTTACTGCAAACAGAGCAGCTGAAGGCTTTCTCTCCGGTGTGAACTGACATGTGTCTGGTCAGGTGGCCTTTATGGTTAAATATTTTACCACACTCCAAGCACCTGTGTGGTCTCTTACCAGTCTTTAGTTTCTTAATTTTCAGGTTTAATTCTGACAGATCTTCTCTTGTCTCTTGCCAATCATCACTGTCATCAGTCTCAGGTTCATAAGAGTCTTCAGTCTCGACCTCAGTCTCTGGTTGTAAACGTCTCTCTGGATCTGAGTCTCTCTCTGGTTCTGCTCCTGTTTCCATCTGTTCAGTTTGTCTCTGATGAAGCTGTGAGGACTGAGGTTTCTCTTCATCATCTTCACTCTTCACAGAAACAGGAGTGAAGGGGAACTTGGTGGTATCAGCCTCCTCCAGTCCTTGAAGCTGTTCTTCCTCCTGACTGATCCACAGTTCCTCATGTTCTTCTTTAATGTGTTGGGGCTTAGTGTCCTCCTGGTCCAGAATGTGGCTCCACTCCTGCTGCTCAGGTGGAAGCTCTTCTTTACTCACCAACAGCTGCTGGACATCTGCAGGACACAGTAAACAAACATTAACGGTACTTAAACTGCTTTTTAAATATTAATAAGGGCTGTCAAATGATTTTATTTTTAAAGGCTGAAAATCAATAGTTCACTAGAATTGATCACATTTTAATCATGTTTGGAATTCACTTATTTTGAATTTAAAAAACATTTTTAATGCTTTTATTTTGTAATGCCTTAAGCTTAGGTTACTTTACTTCCTTTTTGAATACAAACCTACCTTTATTTTGAAAGAAAATAAGGAACTTGTCTAAGACTGTGAAGATTGACGTTTCTCATCATCATCATTAAGTCCTGGAGAGCGGGCAGCAAAGGTTCGAATCCGACCTGTGGCTCCTTTCCAAAACGTTGAATATGATCAGACAGTATGTTGAACAGAAAGGCTGGCATTATGTAAATGAGCTATGTGCTGCTGATCACTTCCTGATTATGTCAGATACTACCTCTTCACACACCTGCTGAGCTAGCTCAATCTTTAGGAAAGAATAAGATATGTGTCCAACAGAGAGTTTTTTGCAATTAAATTGCGGAAGCAAGCGAAAATTGCAACACTAGTTGCAATTTTTTTCAATATAAAAAGCTTTTTGTTATTAAACTATGTTCTTACAGACACTTTGATGTAGGGATGTAACGATTCACTCAACTCACGATATGATTCACGAGACTGGGTTCAAGATACGATTCTTTCACGATTTATTTTACAAATTGAGACTGAAGAAACATTTGCGATAACTGAAAAAGAGAGAGACATGCCCAGAAAAGTCTGAAGTAAGCTAAGCGGCCTACTTTATTTTCTGATGGTTCTTAAGGACTTTTTATTATTGTGCACACCCAGGCCTCCACTGGTGAAAGTGTGCTCACCTGTGTGTGCGCACAAGTGTCTGTGTGTGTGTTTAAACCAGTGGGCGCGCACTGTAGCTGTTCCCACTCAACGTTCTTGAAGCCAAAATACGCCGCTTACGGGCGCTTCCATCTTGCGATTTTGACGTCATTTGGAGCCAGAGTCTGCGCAGTAGGGTCCGGGGGGAGGAGCCCTGGTAACACGCCCCGTCCATTTAGCGTACTGCCCTGATGACTTACGCAGCCCAGCTACGCTGAAAGCGCTCCGCCGGTCTACGATGAAGAAATGTGTAAGTACAACAAACCACCGTATTCAAAGTCTAATATTTAAACACACTGTGTTTTAAAAAATCTATTTTGATCATTATTGAAAATACGTGGGCTGCTGGGTCCTCTGTTTTTAACGAAATCTTTCTATATTTAAGCTAGGTTAGCACCACAGACCGTAGGCTACAGGTGGTAAGATATGTTGTATTCTGTTAGAAACTGATAGTCTGCAATGTGATTCATGTCTGCTTTTCTAATATATTTAAGTTAAAATCACATGTTAAAAGTTATATATCCTGTGCTCTTTATTTAAGTTTCATAAGAGTATTGTAAAAACAAGCTATTGTTAACAATACAGTCTTCTAAAATTAAAATCACACTGAGTCATACACCAGCTAAATGTTAAATAGAAAGGTGATGTTTTCTTTTCCATTTTACAATCAACAGAAACTAAAAATGATTCATTTCAACCTTCATCTGCACACCTGTTACAGAGGTCAGGCTGGGGTCACATAGTCTGAAGGAACCTCCTCCTTCTTTCACCTGTGCCAGACGCCCTGCTCATCCACTGTGGTAGAAATGACCTTACACCAGCAGCTCTCCCAGATGAAGAGTCCTCTCTGCCATCACCCAGAGGAGCTGATCAACGTCTGCACAACTGAAGAAGGTGGACAGAGTCTGGTGCTTTGTCACAGTGAACAGTGAGAAGGTGGACAGAGTCTGGAGCTTTGTGACAGTGAACAGTGAGAAGGTGGACAGAGTCTGGAGCTTTGTAACAGTGAACAGTGAGAAGGTGGACAGAGTCTGGAGCTTTGTTACAGTGAACAGTGAGAAGGTGGACAGAGTCTGGAGCTTTGTTACAGTGAACAGTGAGAAGGTGGACAGAGTCTGGAGCTTTGTTACAGTGAACAGTGAGAAGGTGGACAGAGTCTGGAGCTTTGTTACAGTGAACAGTGAGAAGGTGGACAGAGTCTGGAGCTTTGTTACAGTGAACAGTGAGAAGGTGGACAGAGTCTGGAGCTTTGTTACAGTGAACAGTGAGAAGGTGGACAGAGTCTGGAGCTTTGTTACAGTGAGAAGGTGGACAGAGTCTGGAGCTTTGTTACAGTGAGAAGGTGGACAGAGTCTGGAGCTTTGTGACAGTGAACAGTGAGAAGGTGGACAGAGTCTGGAGCTTTGTTACAGTGAACAGTGAGAAGGTGGACAGAGTCTGGAGCTTTGTGACAGTGAACAGTGAGAAGGTGGACAGAGTCTGGAGCTTTGTGACAGTGAACAGTGAGAAGGTGGACAGAGTCTGGAGCTTTGTTACAGTGAACAGTGAGAAGGCTACCATAGTCTTCCTCAGATAAAACACAGAGATCCTGGTCAATATTCAATGGTGCTATTTTTCTCTCCATGATGTTGCCCTGTGTTTGAAAGGCCAGATGCTGGAGGGTTGTGTTGGATTTGCTTTTCCATCATATTTTAACAGTAAAACAATCATCCAGGATCTTTGTTAAATTATTTTTTATACTTTCTCCTATGTCCCAGCAGTTCGACCTGATGGTCTCCCTTACTTATTTTCCACATGGTTCATGAAGCCAGATGTTGTTTATTGAAGTTTTTTTTTTCATAAAATGTTTCAATAAACTTTTTTTAAATCTGAATTGACTGTCTCTGATTAACTGGAGCACTACAAAGTGTTGGTCACAGTAAAATAATTTAGCAGTTAAGTTTATAGCTCACATTTTAAAAGGCCTTGAACTGACATTAATTTCTTCTTGACCAACAACAGCTAAGACAACAGCAAAGCTAACAGACGAGCTCAGCTTGTCACAGCCAGGCTCGTCTGAGATAAATGGCCTTCAAACTTATTTAATATTAAACATTTAAAACCAATAAGCATAACAAGATACACATGAGATTCCATTTCCATTTATTCAATCACAGACTTGTCAAACAGTCTGGCATGTTGTGCTGCTGTTTTCAAGAGTTAATAACTGAAGAGAAGAACTCCATGGAGAGAGGACAGGAAACGCTCAGGGGACGAGTCCTCCATGTTGTCAGGGGTTGTTGATGGATCTGAATCTGAGGGCATCTTCTGTAATAAAGAAAAACAATCATGGAGTTAAATGTAAAGTATAATGAATTTTACTGTGATGTTTATGCCTCAGACCTGAAATCAGATCTGTCCTCAGGTTCTGCTAAACTTCAGCTTCTAAAGTTTGTTTTTAAGACAGGAGAACTATTTAAGAGGAAAAACAAAATATATAATAAGACAGGATGAATCCATTAATATGATCAGCTTTATGAATTTATGTTTTAAGACAAAAGTGTTCCTGCCACTTTCTATTGAAGATTATTTTAAACTGTCATCACATGGGCCAGCCTGATGAATTAAACTAATGTTAAATATTCTCATATAATCAGATTTGTGTGCAGAACCTCACCGGAGCTGGAATCAGAGTCTGGACTGCTGTTTCCTTTAAGCACTGATTTCCTTGAAGACAGAAAGAAGAACAAGTTAAACATGAACTTCTTGCAGAACCACAGAGGCTGTTAAAATCTTCTGCTAGTCTTCCTTACATTTTAAGAAGGATTATAAATTGTTACTAAAATTACTTTGATGCTGATAGCGGTTACAATAACACGGTCCAATCATATGAGAGACAATTTTACCTTTGAGTCCTATGTGAAGGCGTTCTCTTCAGAATCAGCGCTGCAAAGACAAGATGATGGCGTCCACCTTCACAACGTGCTGCTTCAGTCTGGCTGCATCATGGTCACCTACAGGAACACCACAGAAATGCAATCAAAGTACTTCACTGTATTTATCAGAGGATGTACTGTATGCAAAGTAGATTTTTAGCTGTAATTCCTCAAAAAGATTTGAGACTGCTTTGTTATTTGAGAGGTTAAAATTTAAGTCTAAAACTAAAAAGTTATAACAAACAATATGATAATGAAATAACCAAAAGAGCATTTTAAATAGAAATGAATCTTGTTTAACAGAAATAGTGTTAAAAACAAGAAAGTTATTATATAACAAAGCAAGAAGAGTATTGAACAAATTCTGAATAAGCTGAACTAAAGTCACAACAAATCAACTGTAAACTATTGAATTGACTCCTGGTAGAGTGCTGAAGTCTTTAATATTAACTAAAGTAAATTAACACTAAAGTCAACCTGCTGAAGTCTTTAATATTAACTAAAGTAAATTAACACTAAAGTCAACCTGTTGAAGTCTTAAATATTAACTAAAGTAAATTAACATTAAAGTCAACCTGCTGAAGTCTTTAATATTAACTAAAGTAAATTAACATTAAAGTCAACCTGCTGAAGTCTTTAATATTAACTAAAGTAAATTAACACTAAAGTCAACCTGTTGAAGTCTTAAATATTAACTAAAGTAAATTAACATTAAAGTCAACCTGCTGAAGTCTTTAATATTAACTAAAGTAAATTAACACTAAAGTCAACCTGTTGAAGTCTTAAATATTAACTAAAGTAAATTAACACTAAAGTCAACCTGTTGAAGTCTTAAATATTAACTAAAGTAAATTAACACTAAAGTCAACCTGTTGAAGTCTTAAATATTAACTAAAGTAAATTAACACTAAAGTCAACCTGCTGAAGTCTTTAATATTAACTAAAGTAAATTAACACTAAAGTCAACCTGTTGAAGTCTTTAATATTAACTAAAGTAAATTAACATTAAAGTCAACCTGTTGAAGTCTTTAATATTAACTAAAGTAAATTAACACTAAAGTCAACCTGTTGAAGTCTTAAATATTAACTAAAGTAAATTAACACTAAAGTCAACCTGTTGAAGTCTTAAATATTAACTAAAGTAAATTAACATTAAAGTCAACCTGTTGAAGTCTTTAATATTAACTAAAGTAAATTAACACTAAAGTCAACCTGTTGAAGTCTTTAATATTAACTAAAGTAAATTAACACTAAAGTCAACCTGTTGAAGTCTTTAATATTAACTAAAGTAAATTAACATTAAAGTCAACCTGTTGAAGTCTTAAATATTAACTAAAGTAAATTAACACTAAAGTCAACCTGTTGAAGTCTTTAATATTAACTAAAGTAAATTAACATTAAAGTCAACCTGTTGAAGTCTTTAATATTAACTAAAGTAAATTAACATTAAAGTCAACCTGCTGAAGTCTTTAATATTAACTAAAGTAAATTAACACTAAAGTCAACCTGTTGAAGTCTTAAATATTAACTAAAGTAAATTAACACTAAAGTCAACCTGTTGAAGTCTTTAATATTAACTAAAGTAAATTAACACTAAAGTCAACCTGTTGAAGTCTTTAATATTAACTAAAGTAAATTAACATTAAAGTCAACCTGTTGAAGTCTTAAATATTAACTAAAGTAAATTAACACTAAAGTCAACCTGTTGAAGTCTTTAATATTAACTAAAGTAAATTAACATTAAAGTCAACCTGTTGAAGTCTTTAATATTAACTAAAGTAAATTAACATTAAAGTCAACCTGTTGAAGTCTTAAATATTAACTAAAGTAAATTAACACTAAAGTCAACCTGTTGAAGTCTTTAATATTAACTAAAGTAAATTAACATTAAAGTCAACCTGTTGAAGTCTTTAATATTAACTAAAGTAAATTAACACTAAAGTCAACCTGTTGAAGTCTTTAATATTAACTAAAGTAAATTAACACTAAAGTCAACCTGTTGAAGTCTTTAATATTAACTAAAGTAAATTAACACTAAAGTCAACCTGTTGAAGTCTTTAATATTAACTAAAGTAAATTAACACTAAAGTCAACCTGTTGAAGTCTTTAATATTAACTAAAGTAAATTAACATTAAAGTCAACCTGTTGAAGTCTTTAATATTAACTAAAGTAAATTAACACTAAAGTCAACCTGTTGAAGTCTTAAATATTAACTAAAGTAAATTAACATTAAAGTCAACCTGTTGAAGTCTTTAATATTAACTAAAGTAAATTAACATTAAAGTCAACCTGTTGAAGTCTTAAATATTAACTAAAGTAAATTAACACTAAAGTCAACCTGTTGAAGTCTTAAATATTAACTAAAGTAAATTAACACTAAAGTCAACCTGTTGAAGTCTTTAATATTAACTAAAGTAAATTAACACTAAAGTCAACCTGTTGAAGTCTTTAATATTAACTAAAGTAAATTAACATTAAAGTCAACCTGTTGAAGTCTTAAATATTAACTAAAGTAAATTAACACTAAAGTCAACCTGTTGAAGTCTTAAATATTAACTAAAGTAAATTAACACTAAAGTCAACCTGTTGAAGTCTTTAATATTAACTAAAGTAAATTAACACTAAAGTCAACCTGTTGAAGTCTTTAATATTAACTAAAGTAAATTAACATTAAAGTCAACCTGTTGAAGTCTTAAATATTAACTAAAGTAAATTAACATTAAAGTCAACCTGTTGAAGTCTTAAATATTAACTAAAGTAAATTAACACTAAAGTCAACCTGTTGAAGTCTTTAATATTAACTAAAGTAAATTAACACTAAAGTCAACCTGTTGAAGTCTTTAATATTAACTAAAGTAAATTAACATTAAAGTCAACCTGTTGAAGTCTTAAATATTAACTAAAGTAAATTAACACTAAAGTCAACCTGTTGAAGTCTTAAATATTAACTAAAGTAAATTAACACTAAAGTCAACCTGTTGAAGTCTTAGTAGAATATGATCAGCCTGTTTTGAGTCCTTGTACAAATCATGTTTGGTTCATATTACATTTCACCATCGGCTGCTGATGTTAACATGTCCGTTCTGTTTCTTTTCTTCGAACAGTTAGAGACATTATTGAACCAGATAATAACTTTAGTGTTATCTGAACACATGAAGAAATATTCTGCCTCTTCCAAATATTAATGGAAGAAAGTCGAGCCTGTTATTCTTACAGTCTGTGCACACTGAGCAGACTGAACAACTGTTAATGTTATTAATAATGCAGACCATCAGGACATATTCTACTTTACTTTAACAGACCGTAAAGTAAAGTTATATAATGCAGACCATCAGGACATATTCTATTTTACTTTAACAGACCGTAAAGTAAAGTTATATAATGCAGACCATCAGGACATATTCTATTTTACTTTAACAGACCGTAAAGTAAAGTTATATAATGTAGACCATCAGGACATATTCTATTTTACTTTAACAGACCGTAAAGTAAAGTTATATAATGTAGACCATCAGGACATATTCTATTTTACTTTAACAGACCGTAAAGTAAAGTTATATAATGCAGACCATCAGGACATATTCTATTTTACTTTAACTGACCGTAAAGTAAAGTTATATAATGCAGACCATCAGGACATATTCTATTTTACTTTAACAGACCGTAAAGTAAAGTTATATAATGCAGACCATCAGGACATATTCTATTTTACTTTAACAGACCGTAAAGTAAAGTTATATAATGCAGACCATCAGGACATATTCTATTTTACTTTAACTGACCGTAAAGTAAAGTTATATAATGCAGACCATCAGGACATATTCTATTTTACTTTAACTGACCGTAAAGTAAAGTTATATAATGCAGACCATCAGGACATATTCTATTTTACTTTAACAGACCGTAAAGTAAAGTTATATAATGCAGACCATCAGGACATATTCTATTTTACTTTAACTGACCGTAAAGTAAAGTTATATAATGCAGACCATCAGGACATATTCTATTTTACTTTAACAGACCGTAAAGTAAAGTTATATAATGCAGACCATCAGGACATATTCTATTTTACTTTAACTGACCGTAAAGTAAAGTTATATAATGCAGACCATCAGGACATATTCTATTTTACTTTAACAGACCGTAAAGTAAAGTTATATAATGCAGACCATCAGGACATATTCTATTTTACTTTAACTGACCGTAAAGTAAAGTTATATAATGCAGACCATCAGGACATATTCTATTTTACTTTAACAGACCGTAAAGTAAAGTTATATAATGCAGACCATCAGGACATATTCTATTTTACTTTAACAGACCGTAAAGTAAAGTTATATAATGCAGACCATCAGGACATATTCTATTTTACTTTAACTGACCGTAAAGTAAAGTTATATAATGCAGACCATCAGGACATATTCTATTTTACTTTAACAGACCGTAAAGTAAAGTTATATAATGCAGACCATCAGGACATATTCTATTTTACTTTAACAGACCGTAAAGTAAAGTTATATAATGCAGACCATCAGGACATATTCTATTTTACTTTAACAGACCGTAAAGTAAAGTTATATAATGCAGACCATCAGGACATATTCTATTTTACTTTAACAGACCGTAAAGTAAAGTTATATAATGCAGACCATCAGGACATATTCTATTTTACTTTAACAGACCGTAAAGTAAAGTTATATAATGCAGACCATCAGGACATATTCTATTTTACTTTAACTGACCGTAAAGTAAAGTTATATAATGCAGACCATCAGGACATATTCTATTTTACTTTAACAGACCGTAAAGTAAAGTTATATAATGCAGACCATCAGGACATATTCTATTTTACTTTAACAGACCGTAAAGTAAAGTTATATAATGCAGACCATCAGGACATATTCTATTTTACTTTAACAGACCGTAAAGTAAAGTTATATAATGCAGACCATCAGGACATATTCTATTTTACTTTAACAGACCGTAAAGTAAAGTTATTGTCGGTGATGTGCAACTATATGCTGAATTTGACTACAGATCTGATCGTTCATTAATATGAATCTCGAGCACAGTTAAGTTGTAGTATCATGAAGCACAGGCAGCATAGTTTATCAGGATTCCCCCCGATTCTTTACTGAAATAAAAAGAGAAATAATTTCCGTGACAGCCAGCTATCAGTAACATATGACTGACACCATAACGTTAGCTCCGTTAGCCTACTTCAGTGTTAGCTAGCTAGCGTAACAACATTACCCCCGAACAGCACATTAAACATTTCAACTTACCAAGTTAACGCAGATATCCTTAAATCCCACAGGTTGGTTAGATGTGTTTACAGCAGAACAACTCATTCAGTCAGTCCAGGAGAGACAAACACGGAGTGGAAATGTTCAATGGCGTCTCGGCTTTCCTTCGCTATGTAGATTTGCTATTCACAAACAGAGCTACGCAAGATCGGCGGCTGTCAATCATCGTCAAATATGACGTAAAATCCATTTTTTCAACCTGAAATAACTTATTTAAAACAAACTTCACAGAAAAAGGAGCACTTGAACACAATGTAGGGTGATAATAACTAATGATCACAGCAGAGTTTAGGTTTGACCCACATCCCGTCTGTTATCACTGAGGAGGCGGAGTTTATGACCTATACTGCAGCCAGTCAGCAGGGGGAGCTCTACAAATAAAAGCTTCACTCCACCAGGGACCTTGTCCCGTCCATTATTTTTACAATCTATGAGTTCAACTGTTAATACCTGTACTGTCACTTTAAGAGGTCGCAGTGTGCGTGACGTCATGTGTTGTGCTTCTCTCAGTCCGCGCTAAGCTCACTGAGAGAAGGTAGGGATAGTTTGCTCTGCTCATGGTTTAGCACTATTTCTTGTTATAGACAATGTAAAATGCAGCAGTTTGCAATTGGAGGTTACTCTTTAAGTTGGTGAACATGCAGAAGAGTTGTGTTTTAAATGTAGACTTGTAAATGAACTTTATGAAGTTTATTAGCAGACACATGTTTCCAAGTGCTACAGGGTTTCCCTTGTGTTTATCTGCTAACAGGGACTGGAGACCCGCGTGTGTGTGAGAGAGAGACTGCATGTTACTGAGACTTTTGTATTTCTTTTTGACTTGTGCAGATGCAGCAGCCAGCACGGTTCACAATAAATGAGTAACCAGTAGCAGTTTGTGGTCCGAGTACTTCTTCTTTCAACACAACAACAGAACACAACGCAGATATCACGACCTGTAACAGATGTGCATCCAGTGAAGTTTAGAACTTCAGCAGGACAGGCACACCCGTTACACTAGTATAGTGTCTAGTCTTTTGTCTGGCTTTTATTTTGAAGGGTTTTCTTTTAGTCCAGTGTCACATGGGTCCGCACGACTCGCTTCTTGTTTACTCTGAGTAGTCCTTTATTTCTGCAGCATTGAACTCAACTACTTTAGCTATGTTAGCTAGCATCACTGAGTGTTGCTGTATCTGTACCTAGAGTGTCCACTTTTCCAGTTAGCTGGTTTATAGTGTTCAGGACTTCGTTCATTCCTTCCCTACCTTCCTCTGACCCAGTGTCCTTCTTTTTAGTTGCTGGTGGGTTCTTCGCTGGAGAGAAAGGCTCTTTTCTTTTGGAGCTCTCGGTAGAGACCTCCATCTTAGCATCATCATGACCGTAAATCTCCGAGCTACTGCGGGCTGAAGAGAGCTTCTTGTTCGTCTTCATGCTGCAATTTCCGGAGCACTGTATGGTTAAAGCGTCGGTATGATGTATTAGAGATTCATACGATCACATAGAATTGAGGTGGATTTTAAAGTATGTGTAAAATTAGGACAAAAAGACGGAGCTCAGAAAATACGCTGCACCCGGTCCGCCATCTTACCGGAAGTCAGAAGAAGAAATAGAGGATGTTGCGTTTATTTCTGGTTGTTTCTTTGCACGTGTGTCTAGCCCTTTTTCAAACCGGCCACTACACCCTCTCCCTACCCACTACACCCTCTCCCTACCCACTACCCCTCCGTTTGCGCGTCCCCGCGGAGGGTCTGCCATATTAAGTCCGTCCCAAACCAACTAGCGGGGAGTGGTAGTGGGTTATAAAACCCTCCACCAGCGAGTCTGCACCGATGCCGACTTTCGGATCTCGTGCAACGCCTATTGTGTCCGGTCGTCATGGAGACAGCAACCTGTGAGTTCAAACATTTAATATCATCATACAGACGTTAACAACTTCAAATGTGTACTGAGGATCAAATATATGTTATTTAAAATGTTTTATATTTACAGGGACTGTTGTTAAAAACAAAAGAATATTCAATCATGTTGCAGACAACTTTTCACTGTCAATATTTATTTATTATTTTTCTACTTTTGATGTCTTTGTGAAATCTCAATTCAACAATAAAAAATACACTTTGTGCTGCTCTGATGTTCAACAATAGTCTCCTTGTCTTTGCATTAATTTAGGACACCCTGTTCTATGAAATTACAATAAATTAACTTAAATTATAAATTACAATAAACAATGTAGGCTCAGTCTAATAGTTTTATTATAAGTCTACACTAATATAACTAAAGAAGAAGAAGAAGAATAATCTAGGCTACATAAAGATTTTTACAGAATGCATTAGCCACAAAAAAAAAGCTGTTCCCGCAAGATACCGCTGAGTAACCATGGTAACACACAGTTCCTGTAAGATACCGCTGAGTAACCATGGTAACACACAGTTCCTGTAAGATACCGCTGAGTAACCATGGTAACTCACAGTTCCTGTAAGATACCGCTGAGTAACCATGGTAACACACAGTTCCTGTTTCCGTGTGAGAGAGTGAAGTTTGTCCCAAAGCCTGCCGCTGTATTTCTACCTACACCTCGATGAAGGAGACTTCACTCAGCTGAGAGTGTGACTTCTAACGGAGTGCACTCCGTCACGGAGGGGGAGGGTGTAGGGTTTGGTTTGAAGAAGGGCCGTAGACTAGAGTGGAATATAAATGACCCAGTAGTCTGTTGTTAGTGTGTATTTTAATTTGAAATTTATTTCTTAAGGTTTGTGATAACTTCCTGTTAGTTACAGCGAAAAGACGGATGCTTTTATTTTGAAAGGAAAGGTGCAGGAAGTGAAGGGAAAAGTAACGTCGCAGAGAACAGTAAAACCTGCTTACATGTGTTTCAAACATTAAGTATTACAGTCATTTCTTTTATTAAGCACCCCGCTGTTTGAGGCACGAGCTTTGTATTTATTTTGTTTCACATGCACATTGATAAGAAGGTACTTCAAAGTCGTATTTTGTAGTTTTATTAAGTTTTAGAATGTGTGCTGGTTAGCAAAGATGCTGCATCGTGGAACCGTAATTTGATCAGGTTAACGTGTGTGTGTGTGTGTGTGTGTGTGTGTGTGTGTGTGTGTGTGTGTGTGTGTGTGTGTGTGCGCGCGCGCGCGTGTGTGTGTGCGTGTGTGTGTGCGTGCGTGTAGGTTTAATTCATATTCATTCATGAGGCTTTAAATAACAATATTAAGGTCATCATTTTACAGATAATAACATTTAAAGGTTTAAGTTCATATATTGTGTAGTTATACACTTTAGTAATATTTTCTTTATTACTCTCTTTTAGTTCTTACGGTGTTTCCATTAAAAACAGAAAGTAAGGAACTTCAAATAAAAGTCTGAAACATGTGTTTGAGAGTCAGGCCGTCTGTAACATCATGGGGTATGCTACATGGAAGTTAAGTATAACGTAGTGCGCGGCGCGCACGGAGTATGTGTGAATTGGGCTTTACGCAGCCCAGCTACGCCGAAAGCGCTCCGCCGGTCTTAGGAAGAAATGTGTAAGTACAACAAACCACCGTATTCAAAGTCTAATATTTAAACACACTGTGTTTTAAAAAATCTATTTTGATCATTATTGAAAATACGTGGGCTGCTGGGTCCTCTGTTTTTAACGAAATCTTTCTATATTTAAGCTAGGTTAGCATCACAGACCGTAGGCTACAGGTGGTAAGATATGTTGTATTCTGTTAGAAACTGATAGTCTGCAATGTGATTCATGTCTGCTTTTCTAATATATTTAAGTTAAAATCATCTGTTAAAAGTTTATATCCTGTGATCTTTATTTAAGTTTCATAAGAGGATTGTAAAAACAAGCTATTGTTAACAATCAGTCTTCTAAAATTAAAATCACACTGAGTCATACACCAGCTAAATGTTAAATAGAAAGGTGATGTTTTCTTTTCCATTTTACAATCAACAGAAACTAAAAATGACTCATTTCATCCTTTGTCTGCACACCTGTTACAGAGGTCAGGCTGGGGTCACATAGTTTGAAGGAACCTCCTCCTTCTTTCACCTGTGTCAGACGCCCTGCTCATCCACTGTGGTAGAAATGACCTTACACCAGCAGCTCTCCCAGGTGAAGAGTCCTCTCTGCCATCACCCAGAGGAGCTGATCGACGTCTACACAACTGAAGAAGGTGGACAGAGTCTGGAGCTTTGTTACAGTGAACAGTGAGAAGGTGGACAGAGTCTGGAGCTTTGTGACAGTGAACAGTGAGAAGGTGGACAGAGTCTGGAGCTTTGTTACAGTGAACAGTGAGAAGGTGGACAGAGTCTGGAGCTTTGTTACAATGAACAGTGAGAAGGTGGACAGAGTCTGGAGCTTTGTTACAGTGAACAGTGAGAAGGTGGACAGAGTCTGGAGCTTTGTGACAGTGAACAGTGAGAAGGTGGACAGAGTCTGGAGCTTTGTTACAGTGAACAGTGAGAAGGTGGACAGAGTCTGGAGCTTTGTGACAGTGAACAGTGAGAAGGTGGACAGAGTCTGGAGCTTTGTTACAGTGAACAGTGAGAAGGTGGACAGAGTCTGGAGCTTTGTTACAGTGAACAGTGAGAAGGTGGACAGAGTCTGGAGCTTTGTTACAGTGAACAGTGAGAAGGTGGACAGAGTCTGGAGCTTTGTTACAGTGAACAGTGAGAAGGTGGACAGAGTCTGGAGCTTTGTGACAGTGAACAGTGAGAAGGTGGACAGAGTCTGGAGCTTTGTGACAGTGAACAGTGAGAAGGTGGACAGAGTCTGGAGCTTTGTTACAGTGAGAAGGTGGACAGAGTCTGGAGCTTTGTGACAGTGAACAGTGAGAAGGTGGACAGAGTCTGGAGCTTTGTTACAGTGAACAGTGAGAAGGTGGACAGAGTCTGGAGCTTTGTGACAGTGAACAGTGAGAAGGTGGACAGAGTCTGGAGCTTTGTGACAGTGAACAGTGAGAAGGTGGACAGAGTCTGGAGCTTTGTGACAGTGAACAGTGAGAAGGTGGACAGAGTCTGGAGCTTTGTTACAGTGAACAGTGAGAAGGTGGACAGAGTCTGGAGCTTTGTTACAGTGAACAGTGAGAAGGTGGACAGAGTCTGGAGCTTTGTGACAGTGAACAGTGAACAGTGAGAAGGTGGACAGAGTCTGGAGCTTTGTGACAGTGAACAGTGAGAAGGTGGACAGAGTCTGGAGCTTTGTGACAGTGAACAGTGAACAGTGAGAAGGTGAACAGAGTCTGGAGCTTTGTGACAGTGAACAGTGAGAAGGTGGACAGAGTCTGGTGCTTTGTGACAGTGAACAGTGAGAAGGTGGACAGAGTCTGGAGCTTTGTAACAGTGAACAGTGAGAAGGTGGACAGAGTCTGGAGCTTTGTTACAGTGAACAGTGAGAAGGTGGACAGAGTCTGGAGCTTTGTGACAGTGAACAGTGAGAAGGTGGACAGAGTCTGGAGCTTTGTTACAGTGAGAAGGTGGACAGAGTCTGGAGCTTTGTTACAGTGAGAAGGTGGACAGAGTCTGGAGCTTTGTGACAGTGAACAGTGAGAAGGTGGACAGAGTCTGGAGCTTTGTTACAGTGAACAGTGAGAAGGTGGACAGAGTCTGGAGCTTTGTTACAGTGAACAGTGAGAAGGTGGACAGAGTCTGGAGCTTTGTGACAGTGAACAGTGAGAAGGTGGACAGAGTCTGGAGCTTTGTTACAGTGAACAGTGAGAAGGTGGACAGAGTCTGGAGCTTTGTGACAGTGAACAGTGAGAAGGTGGACAGAGTCTGGAGCTTTGTGACAGTGAACAGTGAACAGTGAGAAGGTGGACAGAGTCTGGAGCTTTGTTACAGTGAACAGTGAGAAGGTGGACAGAGTCTGGAGCTTTGTGACAGTGAACAGTGAGAAGATGGACAGAGTCTGGAGCTTTGTGACAGTGAGAAGGTGGACAGAGTCTGGAGCTTTGTGACAGTGAACAGTGAGAAGGTGGACAGAGTCTGGAGCTTTGTTACAGTGAGAAGGTGGACAGAGTCTGGAGCTTTGTGACAGTGAGAAGGTGGACAGAGTCTGGAGCTTTGTGACAGTGAGAAGGTGGACAGAGTCTGGAGCTTTGTGACAGTGAACAGTGAGAAGGTGGACAGAGTCTGGAGCTTTGTTACAGTGAGAAGGTGGACAGAGTCTGGAGCTTTGTGACAGTGAGAAGGTGGACAGAGTCTGGAGCTTTGTGACAGTGAACAGTGAGAAGGTGGACAGAGTCTGGAGCTTTGTTACAGTGAGAAGGTGGACAGAGTCTGGAGCTTTGTGACAGTGAGAAGGTGGACAGAGTCTGGAGCTTTGTGACAGTGAACAGTGAGAAGGTGGACAGAGTCTGGAGCTTTGTTACAGTGAACAGTGAGAAGGTGGACAGAGTCTGGAGCTTTGTTACAGTGAACAGTGAGAAGGTGGATAGAGTCTGGAGCTTTGTGACAGTGAACAGTGAGAAGGTGGACAGAGTCTGGAGCTTTGTTACAGTGAGAAGGTGGACAGAGTCTGGAGCTTTGTGACAGTGAACAGTGAGAAGGTGGACAGAGTCTGGAGCTTTGTGACAGTGAACAGTGAGAAGGTGGACAGAGTCTTCCTCAGATAAAACACAGAGATCTTGGTCAATATTCAATGGTGCTATTTTTCTCTCCATGATGTTGCCCTGTGTTTGAAAGGCCAGATGCTGGAGGGTTGTGTTGGATTTGCTTTTCCATCATATTTTAACAGTAAAACAATCATCCAGGATCTTTGTTAAATTATTTTTTATACTTTCTCCTATGTCCCAGCAGTTCGACCTGATGGTCTCCCTTACTTATTTTCCACATGGTTCATGAAGCCAGAGGTTGTTTATTGAAGTTTTTTTTTTTTAATAAAATGTTTAAATAAACTTTTTAAATCTGAATTGACTGTCTCTGATTAACTGGAGCACTACAAAGTGTTGGTCACAGTAAAATCATTTAGCAGTTAAGTTTATAGCTCACATTTGAAAAGGCCTTGAACTGACATTAATTTCTTCTTGACCAACAACAGCTAAGACAACAGCAAAGCTAACAGACGAGCTCAGCTTGTCACAGCCGGTCTCGTCTGAGATAAATGGCCTTCAAACTTATTTAACATTAAACATTTAAAGCCAATAAGCATAACAAGATACACATGAGATTCCATTTCCATTTATTCAATCACAGACTTGTCAAACAGTCTGGCATGTTGTGCTGCTGTTTTCAAGAGTTAATAACTAAAGAGAAGAACACCATGGAGAGAGGACAGGAAACACTCAGGGGACGAGTCCTCCATGTTGTCAGGGGTTGTTGATGGATCTGAATCTGAGGGCATCTTCTGTAATAAAGAAAAACAATCATGGAGTTAAATGTAAAGTATAATGAATTTTACTGTGATGTTTATGCCTCAGACCTGAAATCAGATCTGTCCTCAGGTTCTGCTAAACTTCAGCTTCTAAAGTTTGTTTTTAAGACAGGAGAACTATTTAAGAGGAAAAACAAAATATATAATAAGACTGGATGAATCCAATTATATGATCAGCTTTATGAATTTATGTTTTAAGACAAAAGTGTTCCTGCCACTTTCTATTGAAGATTATTTTAAACTGTCATCACATGGGCCAGCCTGATGAATTAAACTAATGTTAAATATTCTCATATAATCATGAACATAATGACATAAACAGGGTTACAATAATTAACTTTTGCCTATGACTTAGTAGTAGCTAGGGATGTGAGCTAACAGGTGAAAACTGAAACAGCAGAATCAATCTGACAGGCAGAAATTAGAAGCTTGTATAATTTAATATACATAGAGTTTATATTAACTCAGTGTTAGACGGACTGTGGATGACTTAGTATGATTCTGTAGGACTCAACCTTCTTATATCACTTTAAAGTGAGACTTTACCTGATAGAGTGATTCTTGTGTGTCTCGTACATGGAAGCCAAGTGTCCTCTCTCTTCAAGTCAGTGAGCCTATGGACAGGGACAGACAGATGAGCAGAACCAGTTTATACTGGTTTTTGTTAGCCATGGAAACTTATTTCTGAAGTGCAAACACATCAACACATTTAGTTTAGACAAAACTCACTTTAGACACTAGGTGGCGGTATTTGGCTGTTTAAGTTATGGATCAGTATTTGGGTCAATTGTTGTATCTGAAGCAAGTTCAACATATCCAGGCTTTCTTTAAGAATCCAGATATCCCCAGATAAAGATATCTGATAGCATGAGCTGATTATGAACTTTGTTAACTCAGGCGTTCTGCTTAAGGCTCTCAGCGTGTCACAGAAAGGGGTCGTGTGAAACGTCTTTTGACCATTGTTATTCACAAAAGCGTCAAGTGCAGGCGGTCCAATATAATGAGGTGTGATGATGAAGTTAAAGTGGTAAAACAGGATACTGCAGCTGCAGATAAGGAATGAGAGAACATGCCTGCAGAAAAGTATTGTGTTCATTACCACACACTGCACCACAGTGTCTCCTGTTGATTTCTTAAGTTACAGATACTCACAGTACAACTGTGAAACTTAAACAGTGAGACATGATTTCAGCAGTTTGAGCAGAAACTGCAGTCAGTTGGATTCTTGATTCCGAAGCTGGAATCAGAGTCTGGACTGCTGTTTCCTTTAAGCACTGATTTCCTTGAAGACAGAAAGAAGAACAAGTTAAACATGAACTAGACTCAGGGCCGGCCCATGGCATAGGCAGTATAGGCAAATGCTAGGGGCATTATGGCGCCCCATATGAGTGCGGCAGAAAAGTTGAAGATAAGAAGAAGAAATAGAAGGAAAATGCGTTTAAATATCATTAAATATTATTTATCTAATATAATTTTCATACTATCATGTAGTCATGATACAAAAGAAGCCATGAAAACACAACTATCACATTTAAAAAAAGCTCTATTGGGGTGCTGGTGGCGCAGTGGTTAGTGCGCGCGCCCCATGCATGGAGACCGTTGCCTCAAGCGGGCGGCCCGGGCTCGCCTCCCACCTGTGGCCCCCAACCCGCATGTCATTGCCCACTCTCTCTCTCCCTGATTTCCGACTCTATCCACTGTCCTCTCTATCCATTAAAGGCACAAAAAGCCTGAAAAGAAATCTTTAAACAAAAAATGTTCTATTTTCTTGCCTCCTGCTTGACGCGGCTGATCACAATACAGCTGCTCGTTACCTGCTCGTTGTGGAGGAGGAGGGCAGGTCACTTATTAGAAGTGAGAGACACTGACCGTACAGATTAATATCACATTTATAAATGACCGTAATGTAAACAACAACAAAGCCCTCCAGAGCCCAGGGACGAAAAAGAAGAAGAGGAGGAATAATATGAAAAAGACACAGAGGTAATGTGCTGCACAGATCAGTTATCTGTTGTAGTTAAGCTAGCTCGTTATGATCGATGATAGTAATGTGTGTGTTTCCTATCTCGAATTAACATCAGTTATGTCCACTGTACTTTTATTATTTTAAGATTATTCATGTTAAGAAAAAAACCAGTGTAAGAAATACACTTCTTCTTTTGTTCTTATTTTGTTTGTTGACCCAAAACCTACTTTTATATTTATTGACATCTTTGTATTTAGTTAGCTTTCACCCTCGTCGATTAAAATGTTTATTTTCCTCCTCCTGTTGTCATTAATAGTTTTAAGCTCTTGCCTTTAGAGTATTGATGTATAGCGGCTAAGTCTAAAACTCAAAGCCACTGAGGGGCTACATAGACGAGCTAATCTAGCCTATTAATTGACGCGCTTGCCGGCTTTGCTCCTGAGTGTAAGAATTCGAAATAAGACAGTCCAATATCTTCTTCGTTTAGGAATATTTATTTCTCATTCCATCAATGTCTTGATTCCTGTCACATGTGAACTGTTCAAACAATAATCCAGACATGTCCATTTACAATCACTCCTGTTACCTCATAGCGTGGCGTACAGCGGTCAAAAAAGTGTAATTGCTCCCCGTCTAACAACACCTGCCACCCCAGTGATAGTTCCTACCTATATAGAGTTTCACCTTAACCCAAAGGCGACACCTGCTGGAACAACTTGTGTTTGCACTTCACAAACATGGCTCCTACAGAGAGCATTAATGCATTTTGTGCATGAAGTCCTCACTGAATAGATATGTGTGCATGTTGTAGGTCTGGTTAGGAAAACGTTTGGGCTCACCTGAAAAACTATGCTGAGGTTTCTGTACTGCTCTGAGGAGAAAATAATCTTTTGTGTTCACACTATATTCTAAAATGCCCATCGTTTCACAAATGCTCATCTTCTCTCTCCAGATGCAATTATAAAACATTTAAATCCATCCCCTGCCGTCCCTGGGCCGTCTGTAACCACTTCTGCTCCCTGCACTGGTTGGTATTGTTTGTTCTATTACACTAGTTATTTTGTATTTATTTATAAGAAATATTAGAGTTATTAAAATTGTATTCATGATTATTTATAAGTATTTTTTATTTTAAAATAAATAAATTACGTTAAATATAAAACTGTAAGCCAGTTTTCTTTAAGTGGATGAATATAATATATTATTGGTCAAACTGGCTGCAATTTAAGGGCAACCGCTAAAATCTTGCCTAGGGCACCAAAATGGTTAGGGCCGTTAAAAGGCTGTTAAAATCTTCTGCTAGTCTTCCTTACATTTTAAGAAGGATTATAAATTGTTACTAAAATTACTATGATGCTGATAGCGTTTACAATAACACGGTCCAATCATATGAGAGATCATTTTACCTTTGAGTCCTATATGAAGGCGTTCTCTTCAGAATCAGCGCTGCAAAGACAAGATGATGGCGTCCACCTTCACAACGTGCTGCTTCAGTCTGGCTGCATCATGGTCACCTACAGGAACACCACAGAAATGCAATCAAAGTACTTCACTTTATTTAAGAATTTCATTTTTTAGCTGTAATTCCTCAAAAAGATTTGAGACTGCTTTGTTATTTGAGAGGTTAAAATTTAAGTCTAAAACTAAAAAGTTATAACAAACAAATATGATAATGAAATAACCAAAAGAGCATTTTAAATAGAAATGAATCTTGTTGAACAGAAATAGTGTTAAAAACAGGAAAGTTATTATATAATAGGTGACTGAGAGCTGCTACGTGCAACATACTACAGGTGAGCGTATTGCATCACTTCCTGTTCTGTGTTGTTCAGTGCTGATCGTTAGAGCTAAAAGCTTAATTGTTAATTTTGACTAGTTTCTTACGACTGCTGTTTCCAACACACTGTACGTTCAGACAAACAGAAGTAATCGAAAAGCACTCTTTCTCTCTAGCGACAAACCTGCAAAACAGTTTTGTTTATTTTAGCTACCTACTCTTAGCCTAGCTTAGCAGTTAGCTTCTTTTTCTGTCTCTCCCTCTCCTGCTCTCTCCTGCTCTACGTGTCATATGTTAAGTTACTCCTCGTCCTCCTTTAGTGATAATGATACTTGTAAGAAATGTAGTTTATTTTTAGCTTTGGAGGCGAGGGTGTCTGAGTTAGAGAGACGGCTCCGCACCATTGAGTCAGAGTCATCATATGCAGCAGTAGTTAGCCAGCCACCTGTAGCCGGTGCGGGCCGACATAGCTTGGCTTCCCCCCCGGTAGCTCCCGAGCAGCTGGGAGGCAGTGGCTGGGTTACTGTCCGAGGGAAGCATAGTCGAAAATCGAAACACACGGTTCTCCACCAACCACTTCACGTTTCAAAGTAATTTTCCCCACTCAGCGACACACCCGCTGAGAATAAAACTCTGATTATTGGAGACTCCATCGTCCGAAACGTGAAGCTAGCGAAGTCAGCGGGCATAGTTAGGTGTATGCCCGGGGCCAGAGCGGGCGACATCGCATCTCATTTAAAGTAGCTGACAAAGACTAAAGGTAGATTTGATACAATCGTAATTCATGTCGGCACTAATGACTCCCGACTACGCCAGTCGGAAGTCACTAAGGTTAATGTGGAGTCGGTGTGTACTTTTGCTAAGACGATGTCGGACTCTGTAGTGTTCTCTGGACCCCTCCCAAATCAGACCAGTGATGACATGTATAGCCGCATGTCATAACTTCATTGAATCATCATTGAACGACCTATCCAGAAGTTAGTACTTCTACTTGAAAGTGATTCAATTATTATTTAAATAAGAAACACACAGATCAGACATATTAGTCTAAATAGTTTGCTGAAAGGACTTTTAAACTTGTGCATGTGCGATGAACTTATTGTGACTTAGAAATCATGTGATTAACTGTTGTCTATCTTGCTTAATTTAGTCATCATGTCACGATTTGGTGGGAGTGTAAGTGGCCAAAGGAGCCTATTTGGGTTGTTTGTTGTTGCTCCACCCCGGAACATGAATTACACGTTTTAGAGCACGCGTCACACTTGGCTCGTCACTCGCGGCGAGCAGGCAGGGGGGCTTGAGCAGAGTTAAGGTATGTGCACGGCTAATTTGTTTGTAATGGTCAATTGTTTGTTTGCTCCAAACGCGATACTAAAACAGGGTTTTATGGTTTACCATTAAGCATGAAGGTTCGAAGGTTTATGGAGATCGCTGTGTCCAAAGATGAAAGTTTGCACCCTTGGCAAGTGGAGCGAGGTACGTGGGTAATTTGGGAAGGTGTTAATTGAATGATTTATGAATGAATTGGGAGGTTCACTACAATAAGGAATTGTGCAATATTGTTGTAAGTGTTTAATGTGATGCGTTGTGAGTTTGAATCAGGCCTGTTGTGATGTGGATGTTATTGTTTGTTTCAAGTAAAATGTTGCCCTGTGAAATGTTTGTTTAGGAATGAATTGTAAATATTTATATATCTGTCATGAATTGAACACACTGTTTTCTGAATGTTCATTTTGGCTTTATTTTGCCTTTTTTCTAGTTTCACGGTGCTCGAAAATAAATAAATAAATTGCATCAAGTCAAGTCATATTTATTTATAAAGCACATTTAAAAACAGCTACAGCTGACCAGAGTGCTGTACAATACATTAAAAAAGGGGGAAAAAAACAACAACTTCAGATCACAACATCCACAAGAGAGAAATGTATATATGTATACATATATAAAGAAAGAATATATAAAGAAAGCAACAAAGGAACCTGAAAGAAATGGTCTATTCAGGACCAGGGGACTCAAATGCTAAAATATAAAAGTATGTCTTGAGACGGGACTTAAAAGAGTCAACAGAGGGTGCAGACCTGATTGAATGAGGGAGGCTGTTCCACAGTTTAGGGGCTTTTACTGAAAAGGCCCTATCTCCCTTTAGCTTGAGCCGTGAGCAGGGAACAGCCAGGAGGCCCATGTCTGATGATCTCAGGCGCCTAGATGAGGTGTACGGCCTGAGGAGGTCGGTAATGTAAAGGGGGGCCAGGCCATTCAGGGCTTTAAAAACAAACAACACAATCTTAAAATCGATTCTGAATCGTATTGGGAGCCAATGAAGGGACGCTAGGACAGGACTGATATGCTCCCTCTTCTTGGTTCCAGTCAGCAGCCTTGCTGCAGTATTTTGGACCAGCTACAGACGGGACAGGGACGACTGGCTTATCCCGGTATATAAAGAATTGCAGTAGTCAAGCCGGGATGAAATGGGTTACTGTCTGTAAGTCACTCAATGAGAGGATAGGCTTTAGCTTGGAAATTGTACGGAGCTGAAAGAAACTGGATTTGACAACTGAATTTACCTGCCGATCAAATGTAAAGCCTGAGTCAAAGATAAAGCCAAGGTGGGGCCTAATGTGGCTGTATAAGTGACCTAAGCTGTTGGATGTTTGATGATGTCGGGGGGGCCAAAAAGAAAAGCTTCAGTTTTTGACTCATTTAATTGTAGGAAGTTATGGACCATCCAGTGTTTTATGTCTTCAAGGCATTGTGTAAGAGAGGTGAGTTCTGCGAGATTGTTTGGTTTGACCGGTAGATAAAGCTGAGAAATGGTATGAGAGGTTGTGCTTCTGGATAATTTGACCCAATGGGAGCATGTATAGTGAAAATAGTAGAGGGCCTAGGATGGATCCCTGTGGTATCCCACAGCTCAGACCAGATTGGGAGGATGTGGCGTTGGTTAAGTTTACAGAGAAGGTTCTGTTGTTCAGGTATGATGTAAACCAAGTCAGGGCTGTGCCCCCAACACCAACCCAATGCTGCAGGCGATTAATTAAAATTGTGTGGTCGACAGTGTCGAATGCTGCAGTAAGGTCCAGTAAGATCAGGAATGCACAGTTTCCGGAGTCCATTGTAAGCAGAAGGTCGTTGTGGATTTTGAGAAGTGCAGATTCTGTGCTATGGGCTGCTCTGAAACATGATCGAAATTTGTCTAAAATACTATTATGATGAAGGTAGGGTAGTAATTTCTCTAGAATAACCTTTTCTAGCACCTTAGAAAGGAAGGGTAGTTTTGAGATGGGTGTGTAGTTGGAAAGTGGTATGGGGTCCAGGTTGGGTTTTTTTTTAAACAAGGGCTGCACTATAGCATGTTTAAATGAGGGAGGAACAGCACCAGTTGACATAGAGCTGTTTATAATGGAGAGGATAAAAGGGCCAGTAACATCAAATGAATCTTTTAGGAGCTTGGTAGGTACTATGTCACTGGGGCAGGTGGCAGATTTCATTTTAAAAAACGTTTTTTTGAGTGAGGTTAAGGTGATAGGTTCAAAACAGTTTAACTGGGCAGAGCAGTTGAAGGGCGGGGAGGCTGAGATGTGCCTGGTTGGGGCTGAGATATTTTTTCTAATACCAGCAACTTTTTCAGTGAAGAACTTTAGGAAGTCTTCTGCTCTACTAAGGGGAGTGTCTAGAGAGGATCCAGGAGGGGGGCAGGTGAGAGAGTTTATAATATTGAATAGGACTTTAGGATTATGGTGATGTTTTGAGATGATATCTGAGAAATGTTTTGCTCTCGCTGCCTTGACTGCAATTTGGTAGCTGACTAGCCGCTCTTTGAGGATGTCATATGATATTTGAAGCTTGTCCTGCTTCTACTTGCGTTCAGCTTGTCTGCAGCTCCTCCTTAGGGCTCTAGTGGATTCAGTAAGCCAAGGCTGTGATTTAGGCTTTGGTTTTTTTATCTTGAGAAGAGCAATATGGTTGAGAATTTTTTTTTTAAAAGATTTATTTTGGGTCTTTTTGTGCCTTTAATGGATAGATAGGACAGTGGATGGAGTTGGAAATCAGGGAGTGAGAGTGGGGAATGACACGCGGGAAAGAGGCCACAGGTGGGATGTGAACCTGGGCTGCCCGCTTGAGATGACAGCCTCCATACATGGGGCGCGCGCACTAACCACTGCACCACTGCGCCACCAGCGCCCCAATATGGTTGAGAATTGAGGAGCATATAGCATTAAATAATTGAATGTGATCCTCAGTGCAGACTTCAGTAAGAAAAGTTTCAACAAAAAGAGTATCTTGAGCAGCAAAGAAAGCAGCTGAGAATAAACTGGCAGTGGAGGAGTAAATGTAATGAGAGTAACGCATGGGGAGGAGACCATTTGATGACAGGTCAGAGAAGGCACATTAAAAATAATGGCACTGTGATCTGAAAGACAAGGGTCCATTATTTCCAAATTGTTAATAGGAAGACCACAAGACAAGACGAAGTCCAAAGTGTGGCCATGTTTAGGAGTGGGACCTGAGACATGCTGTGCAAAATCAAATGATTCAATCAGGTTTAAAAATTCACCGACAAGTGGTTTTGACGGACAACATACATGGATATTATATAGATACAGTGATAAAATGTTTATTTGATTTTGGAGGACGATATATTATGACGATAAGAAGAGGGTTTGCTGTACCCACTTTAGTGAACTGAGCTTCAAAACTGGAAAAGGAACCCAGAGCAAGGCAATAACAATCAAACTTGTTTTTAAAAACTGCTGCCAGACCCCCGCCCCATCCGGAGGGTCGTGGCATGTTAAAGAAGGAACATTAATTTGGAGAAAGCTCAATAAGTGGACTTACATCATTGGAGTTCAGCCAAGTTTCAGTCACCAGAAGGAAATCTAGGCCCTGGGATGTGAAAAAGTCTTTAAGAATAAAAGTCTTATTTAGCACTGATCTGGCATTTATCAGAGCCAGTTTAATTGGGGCCGCATTACTGACGTGCGCTAGTGGCGTCCATGGCAGAGAGCAGAGGTTACTACAGTTTGAACTTTGTTGGTAGTTTGACTGGCGGAGCTGCTACCAGATACGACAGGTACGGGACGCCACGTCACTACAGGAAGCGACACACACACACACACACACACAGAGCCTATTGTCTTTCTACTAAAACTCAAAACTATTATTGTCATCAGTCGAACTCCACGCTTCCTCATATCTTGTCTTAGTCGAGGGCTGCTACAGTTACACATGAGCTGTTTGAAGAACTTGTGCTACCCAACACAGAGGCCTCCAAGGAAACAGAGTGACAGAAATAAGAGAAGATATCAGGAGAGAAGAAGAGTCCTTACACTGTAACTGTTTCATATTGTAGCATGCAAAAAAGGGGTGAATAACTTTACTATAGCTAACGGAAGCTCACCACCCATTAGTCAACTAGACTACTCTTTCCTAGAACTAAGTGAGAGCTCACTCCCTACCAGCTGCTAGTCTACTCTTTCCTAGTATGTATAGCTATGTAAAATTACTCCGCTAACACCTTTTGGAGGACAGAGGACTTGTTATAATCACAGCCCTAGGATTATCTGCCAAACATTCATTTCTAGAATAATTAGATTCAAGAATAACCCCTGGTATAGGACTCTAGATTACCCCCCGGAGAGGGAATAACTGTAATCTCTCCCCGCTAGGATGTTAGGTGTGTATGAGGTGTGTAGTAAAAGTCAGTAGAAGTGTGCCGTGGTGTGACTGCTCAAACTTACCTTCCGAGGTTCACGGGGTCCTTAAGGGAGACTCCGGTCTTTGTGGTGTGAATAATTTCAGTCAGAAAATGATTTCAAAAAGTTTCCGAAAATTTATTGAAAAACTTCAAATTATATTCCAAATGCAAATACAAAACAGTAAAAGTAAAAATATAAAAATGTAAAAAGAAAACAAAACACAAAGACCAAAGTCTAAACCCGAGAGTGTAGACACAGTGTAGACACTTGAGGTTTTAAAAGATCTCGGTCTCAGAGACTAAGACCCAAAATGGGGATTCAAAAGTCAGAGTGACGTGAAGTCCTTTAGAAAAGTAAAAAAGAACCCCGATCAGCTTTTCCACTGCGTTTTTATAGCCAGATGGTCTCTTTTTTCCAAGATTCTGTAAAACCTCAACAATGCATATTCGCAGAAACGACATACATCCACAGTTGATACCAAGTTCATATGTGGTTTTGATGTCAAAGCATATAAGGTAACACAGGTGATACCAAGTTCATATGTGGTTTTGATGTCAAAGCATACAAGGTAACACAGGTGATACCAAGTTCATATGTGGTTTTGATGTCAAAGCATATAAGGTAACACAGGTGATACTAAGTTCATATGTGGTTTTAGCTTGAAGACTGTGAACCAGGCAGATACGCAGAAACGCTATACACCTACGAGCTCGTATGTGGTTTTACTCAAAGTATGGCACACTCATCCTGACCTCACAGGTGCGTAGGCACCGCGGGTGTGTGTAGGATTGACAGGAAATATAAAAGCCAAAAACCAAAAGTCGTAGCGACTACATGACATATGAATGAATATGACGAAAAGATTAAGTGATAACAAAAGAAAAAGTAAATATATGAAGTACATGATAAATTGATTAAATGATAATAAAAGAAAAAGTAAATATATGATAAAAACAAATTCAACAATTGCATAACTCTTTCTGATCTTTCAACAATATAAACACTTTAAATTCAAACATCATAGCTGATCCCAATTTACTGGTTCATATGTCAGCAACAAAACATCAATGTCAAAAAGTACAGACAGATTCCTGTGATTAGAATTGTCTTACATCCCTTTATAACAACAGTTATACATCTGTTAGTCAATACATACTTATGAATACACATTAGTGATGTTGTTAACTTGGAATCCTTTGGATCAGTTTTACCATTGCGCAAGATTAGCATTTCTCTCCTGTGTGAATCATCATGTGTTTGGTCAGATTTCCCTTAGAATTAAACCTTTTACCACACTCAGAGCAGCTGAAGGGTTTCTCTCCTGTATGAATTAACATGTGATACGTCAGATGTTGTCTTAGGGTAAAGCTTTTACTGCAAACAGAGCAGCTGAAGGGTTTCTCTCCTGTATGAATTAACATGTGATACGTCAGATGTTGTCTTAGGGTAAAGCTTTTACTGCAAACAGAGCAGCTGAAAGCTTTCTCTCCTGTATGAACTAACATGTGTCTGGTCAGATGTACTCTTCGGGTAAAGCTTTTACTGCAAACAGAGCAGCTGAAGGGTTTCTCTCCAGTGTGAATCACCATGTGTTTGGTTAAAATTCCTCTATGGGTAAAACTTTTACTGCAAATAGAGCAACTGAAGGGTTTCTCTCCAGTGTGAATCACCATGTGTTTGGTTAGACTTCCTCTATGGTTAAAACTTTTACTGCAAACAGAACAGCTGAAGGGTTTCTCTCCTGTATGAACTAACATGTGTGTGGTCAGACTTCCTCTTCGGGTAAAGCTTTTACTGCAAACAGAGCAGCTGAAGGGTTTCTCTCCTGTATGAACTAACGTGTGTGTGGTCAGATGTTGTCTTAGGGTAAAGCTTTTACTGCAAACAGAGCAGCTGAAGGCTTTCTCTCCTGTATGAACTAACATGTGTGTGGTCAGACTTCCTCTTTGGGTAAAGGTTTTACAGCAAACAGAGCATCTGAAAGCTTTCTCTCCTGTATGAACTAACATGTGTCTGGTCAGACTTTGTCTATGGGTAAAGCTTTTACCGCACTCCGAGCAGCTGTGTGGTCTCTTACCATTCTTTAGTTTCTTATTTTTCAAGTTTATTTCTGACAGATCTTCTCTTGTCTCTTTCCAATCATCACTGTCATCAGTCTCAGTTTCATAAGAGTCTTCAGTCTCTGGTTGTAAACGTCTCTCTGGATCTGAGTCTCTCTCTGGTTCTGCTCCTCCACAGTCCTCTCCATCAACTCCTGTTTCCATCTGTTCATTTTGTCTCTGATGAAGCTGTGAGAACTGAGGTTTCTCTTCATCATCTTCACTCTTCACAGAGACAGGAGTGAAGGGGAACTTGGCGGTATCCGCCTCCTCCAGTTCTTGAAGCTGTTCTTCCTCCTGACTGATCCACAGTTCCTCATGTTCTTCTTTAATGTGTTGGGGCTTAGTGTCCTCCTGGTCCAGAATGTGGCTCCACTCCTGCTGCTCAGGTGGAAGCTCTTCTTTACTCACCAACAGCTGCTGGACATCTGCAGGACACAGTAAACAAACATCAACGGTACTTAAACTGGGTTTTTTTTGTATTAATAACGTCAAATGTCAAATGATTTCATTTTCAATGGCTGAAAAGCTTTAGCGGAGCTGCACTTAGCGGTGAATCCCAATAACGCTGTCGGTAGAAACAGCATTCACAGCCGCTCCTCTGACTGCTGTCAAGTGAGCTGGCGTTCACAACGGCACATTAGTTGAGCCCGGGTTTGATTTTTGCTGTGCTGGAAGGTTGGCTGTTACCAGCAGCACCAAGTTCCTGGGGGTTCACATCAGTGAGGATCTCTCCTGGACAACCAACACCACATCACTGGCCAAGAAGTCCCAGCAGCGCCTCTACTTCCTCCGCAAACTGAAGAGAGCACGAGCCCCCCGTATACAGCTGATCATGTGGAGCCAGGATTCTGTCACACTCCTACTACATCAAACTACTTGAATCATTTGATTTATACATGCTTCCACTTAGTACAATCATGAAGAAACACAACATATCATACCACTCATATGCTGATGACACACAGGTATACATTTCACTTGCATATGATGATCTAAGCCCTATTGATAAACTCACAGAGTGTATAAAAGATATCAACTCTTGGATGTGCGAAAACTTTTAAAAACTCAACAGACAAGAATGAATGACTCATTGTTGGTCCAAAGAACTCAGAGACACATCCATCTACACCTCAAATCCATGTCAATTAAACACAGTGAGCAGGCCAGAAATCTTGGAATTATTTTAGACTACGACCTTAGCTTTGAAAATCACATCTCCAACATTACCAGAACAACATTTTACCATTTAAAGAACATATCAAAACTCTGATCCTTCAGATCCCAAACAGACGCAGAGAAATCAGGTTAGATTACTCTAACGCTCTGTATGCCGGGTTATCCAAATAATCTGTGAAACAACTCCAACTTATTCAAAAGCCAGAGTCCTGACATACGAAAATTTGAACATATTACTCTGGTCCTAAAAACTCTCCATTGGCTCCCCGTACAACACAGAATCACCTTCAAGTTCTCTTATTAGTCCATAAAGTATATTTCTGCCCTGCTCACAGACTACAACCCGACCCGGGCCCTCAGGTCATCAAGTGAAGGTCTGTTAGTCATACCAAGAATCAAATCAAAGTCTGGAGAGGGGACCTTTAGTTACTGTGGTCCTTCTATCAGGAACTAACTACCTGCTAACCTGAGGTCCATCACAACTGTCTCTACTTTTAAAGCTAATCTGTTCTCTCAAGCATACGAATAATTAGTCTTTGAGTATGTGTGTGTATGTTTTTTGTTTTGTCATGATTGTTGAGATAACCATTTGTCACTTGTATTCCTGTTTTTATCATCAATGTAGAGCACATTGAGCTCACCTATAATTAAAAGTGCTTTATAAATGTTCTGTTCTATTCTATTTGTCAGCTCCTTTACGGTAAACAAGACGAGGGTCCTGCAGACCCATGTGACACGACTGAAAGGAGACACTTCAAAATAAAAGCACAGAAAAGGATAGAAAGAATGCGATGTTCCCTGTATTAAATTGCACTTAAAAGCATTGTCTTCATAGGTTACTGAAATTATGTGTAACCCTATCCAGACATTGATTTTATGTGCAAATCAAAACAGCGACAGTCACATTGCATCCTGTTGTCTGATCAAAGTTTGACCATAGTTTACTTTAAATGTTTACAGTGACATTTTCCCACATTTATTATTACACTGATGGACCATGTCTAGTATAGCTATCTATCTAGTCTTTTGTCTGGCTTTTATTTTGAAGGGTTTTCTTTTAGTCCAGTGTCACATGGGTCCGCACGACTCGCTTCTTGTTTACTCTGAGTAGTCCTTTATTTCTGCAGCATTGAACTCAACTACTTTAGCTATGTTAGCTAGCATCACTGAGTGTTGCTGTATCTGTACCTAGAGTGTCCACTTTTCCAGTTAGCTGGTTTATAGTGTTCAGGACTTCGTTCAT
>NC_083612.1:1018197-1065697 GCF_963584025.1 Labrus mixtus | reverse complement strand
CAGAAAGAATTGATGTTCCAAAAATTGTGCGTGAAAAAGAAAGTTCGGCAGAGACTCGTCTCTACGGCACAAACTTAAAAGAAGTGATTCGGACCGAAGTCCGAAGAGAAGAGAGCAAGAGCTGAAGCTCTAAACTTCAAGAAACCAAAACTAAAAAGAACCCAAAGATCTGAGCTCAGTGTGAACTCTTATCACCTGGATGGGAGGAGGGGGGTCTGCAGGCAAAGAGGGGTGCCGCCCACGGGTGACTCCCATTCTGACTGGAAGACAATTGTTTAAACTAAACCGAGTTTACTCAATAAGATTAAGAATAAGAATCTAAACATATATATGTCACCATACATTCATTTTGATATCATTTCTATCAGATCCACGTTGATGTAGGTTCACGTCATATATTTAGACAAACATTTCTATCAGATTCATGTTGAGATAAAAATCACACCATCTGGGAACATCCTCAGTTAATCCCAGCCTGTAGGTGAACAAAAACATGTTATACAGTCAACATTCTTAATAAGACATATTAATAAAGTAGGAAAAGAAGTTGGTGTCTTTAAATAACACCTTCTATAGCTAATATCAAAGAGTATGCTTTATAACACGTCTAAATGTATAATTATGAAGGTTACGTATTCATGGTTATTCTAACACTAGATGGCAATAGCGTTCTACGTCAAATTCCTATTAAACATAATATAACTCTTATTCCTGTTCTGAAGATCAGATTTTGAGTTTAAAAAGATGATTATAATACATTCAATGTGACAATTATAAATATCTAGATGAAGAAAGACATAAATGTTCATTTGATGCAGAATTGAAAGCTGTGGTTTAATTCAGTTCTTCAGCAGTCCTTCAACAGATGGTCAATTTTACGACTTTGCAGAGACTGGTTTCGGTCACAGTTCATGTCTTTGGGGTCAATTCGTAGATAGCAGAGTGTTCTGTTTCCGCTCGATTGTTTATTCCAGGTGTTGTAAAAGTTCATAACATCCTGTCTAAGGATGTTAACTTAAATGACTAATGACTTAAATCATTGATCAGTTCCTTTGTTTCTTGGTACAAAGTAACCCAGATGTTAATCCACAGTCCTGAGTCCTGCAGGAAGAGAGGTTGTAAAACGTGGGTGCTAATAACGGCTACAGTGGTTACACCATGTTGACAATTTGGTACTTGACTGGGTGACACGATTTCCCTAAAATAATTTATAATAATAAGAGCAATCATGTTCCTTCACTTTTATCCAAAAAGGAAGTACAGTAACCTAAGCTTAAGGCATTACAAAATAAAAGCATTAAAAATGTTTTTTAAATGCAAAATGAGTGAATTCCATACATGATTAAAATGTGATCAATTCTAGTGAACTATTGATTTTCAGCCATTGAAAATGAAATCATTAAAAAAACGTATTAATATTTAAAAAGCAGTTTAAGTACCGTTAATGTTTGTTTACTGTGTCCTGCAGATGTCCATCAGCTGTTGGTGAGTAAAGAAGAGCTTCCACCTGAGCAGCAGGAGTGGAGCCACATTCTGGACCAGGAGGACACTAAGCCCCAACACATTAAAGAAGAACATGAGGAACTGTGGATCAGTCAGGAGGAAGAACAGCTTCAAGGACTGGAGGAGGCTGATACCACCAAGTTCCCCTTCGCTCCTGTTTCTGTGAAGAGTGAAGATGATGAAGAGAAACCTCAGTCCTCACAGCTTCATCAGAGACAAACTGAACAGATGGAAACAGGAGTTGATGGAGAGGACTGTGGAGGAGCAGAACCAGAGAGAGACTCAGATCCAGAGAGACGTTCACAACCAGAGACTGAGGTCGAGACTGAAGACTCTTATGAACCTGAGACTGATGACAGTGATGATTGGCAAGAGACAAGAGAAGATCTGTCAGAATTAAACTTGAAAAATAAGAAACTAAAGACTGGTAAGAGACAACACAGCTGCTCAGAGTGTGGTAAAAGATTTAACCGAAAAGGGACTCTGACCAGACACATGTTGGTTCATACAGGAGAGAAACCCTTTAGCTGCTCTGTTTGCAGTAAAAGCTTTACCCAAAGAGGAAATCTAACCAAACACATGATGATTCATACAGCAGAGAATCCCTTCAGCTGCTCCGTTTGCAGTAAAAGTTTTAACAATAGAGTACATCTGACAACACACATGTTTGTTCATACAGGAGAGAAACCCTTCAGCTGCTCTGTTTGCAGTAAAAGCTTTACCCAAAGAGGAAGTCTGACCACACACACGTTAGTTCATACGGGAGAGAAACCCTTCAGCTGCTCTGTTTGCAGTAAAAGCTTTACCCGAAGAGAACATCTGACCACACACATGTTAGTTCATACAGGAGAGAAAGCTTTCAGCTGCTCTGTTTGCAGTAAAAGTTTTAAACATAGACAAAGTCTGACGTATCACATGTTAATTCATACAGGAGAGAAACCCTTGAGTTGCTTTGAGTGTGATAAAAGGTTTAGTTCTAAGGGACATCTGACCAGACACATGATGATTCACACAGGAGAGAAATGCTAATCCTGTTGCAATGGTAAAACTGATCCAAAGGATTCTAAGTTAACAACATCACTAATGTGTATTCATAAGTATGTATTGACTAACAGATGTATAACTGTTGTTATAAAGGGATATAAGACAATTCTACTCACTAGTAATGGGAAAAGCAGTTCTTTTCAGTGTACTGAGTCAGTAGAATCAGTTCAGTAAAGTGATTCGTTCAAAAGATTTGTTCACCGAATCGTTCAGTACTTCTCCGCAGCGCTGTCTGTGAATCAGAATTTAATAAGCTGAAACACGGCCGAACATTTAGTTCTGCTCGCGATCGTACTGAGAACAGCCGGTGGTGAATAATAAGAGTGACTAGGAGGCGGAGCTCTCGTTCAGTTCGTTCAGTGAACGAAACACTGACTGAACGTGAACGAGTGAGACTGCGAGTCACCAGCCTCAGTCTCACACACACACACACACACACACACACACACACACTGTACTGACTGAAACACGATCGTTAGTGGATGTTAAAACAGTCAGCTGAGTGAAATTAAGTTGGATATAAAAGCCGTTTGCAAACTGACAGCAGATATAAAAAGCACAGACATTTTCGCGACACCTAAATGTTAAATAATATATTTTCTACTTCCTCAATTTTGGAGACATGAGAGGGAGAAGTAGGGGCGGGCTTTAGTGACACAGAGCTCCCGACCGACTCCGTCCTGTTGGTTCAGTCAGTACATATCACTGACATGAAAGGGAGAGGGAGGGCGGGCTTTGAGCGACTCTTACGGTCTAGAGAGAGAGACACGAGACGGGAGAGCGCAACTGAAGTTGAGAAATGAACGACTCTTTTCAATAAGTGATTCAGTTAAGTTCGTTCACCCAGATGATTCGTTCGTTTTGAACGAATCGTTCATAACCGACACATCACTACTACTCACAGGAATCTGTCTCTACTTTTTTGACATTGATGTTTTGTTGCTGACATATGAACCAGTAAGTTGGGATCAGCTATGACGTTTGAATTGTAAGTGTTTATATGAAACAGCTACAGTGTAAGGATTCTTCTCTCCTCATATCTTCTCTTCTTTCTGTCACTGTTTCCTTGGAGGCATCTGTGTTGGGTAGCACAAGTTCTTCAGACAGCTCACGTGTAACTTTGTAATAAATAAACTGATGTAGAGTGAGAAAGACTTTCATCTACTTGTTATTTTGTGTTGAGTGCCTAAAGTCTCTTTGGTAAAGAAAAGGAACTCAGCTGATCCTGATGCAGAGTGACCACAGTCAGATCAGGTCCAGGTTGATTTCACTGAAAACCTTTAACCCTTAATAAGAATCCTGCAGTCAGAATACAAAATAAAGAAAATCTCAATGACACCTGAACATGCACAGGATTAATTAAGAGTGCAGAGGCCACTGGGCACAAAACTGCTGCAGCCTTTGATCACAAACTGAATGACAACACCTGTAGATGTCATCTGGCATTCTGGATTTACTCAACATATTGTTAGAAGAAACAATAGAAATGCATTATAGCCTTCAGTGTGTATAACTAAATGGTATATGGAAAAAAACACTTCAATTGTTTGTATATTTGTTCTGTTATCATTTCTCTCTTTGGCTTCCTTTTTGCTGCTTCACTGACTCCCCCAGTGCATCTCTGGCAATCCGATGAGCCAACTCCACTCCGACTCTCCTGGAGTTGCTGGACATACTCAGGGGAAGAAGGAGCTGTTTAAGGGTCGGGGGCAGGCCAGTTACCAGGTCCCCCGGTTCACTAACTTCACGGCCGAACATCATGAAGTTGGGTGTGAAACTGGTAGCGCTGTGCCTGGTTGCTCTGTAAGCCATGACAGCGTAGGGGATCATAAGGTCCCTGTGTCAGCGTTTGGCTGTTGTGGCCAGAATCTCCTGCAGGGTGGAGTTAAATCTTTCTACCGGTCCATCAAACTGTGGTCGAAAAGGTGTGTTGTGCGTTTTCTCAATAACAGTGAGCCCATTTTCTGGAACACCTCGGACTTGAAGTTCCAACCCAGATCGCTGTGCACTGTTTGTGGTGCACCATAACCACACACCCAGTCAGTGCTCTTTCTGCTGCCTTGTGTTTCTCCCCACTCAGGTTGCCTTCAGGTAGAGAGGGGCGGAGCCACTTAATTTGATGTTGTGCACCTGGGCACACAGGGCCTCAGTATTTAAACTGGCTTCTTATTCTCTGTCTCTCTCTCGTCAACACTACACACATTCAGCATTGCAATCACCACTGATTTACAGTTTGCACATTCTTTGATTAGGAGGATTTGCCTGGGTTGTGAGAAAATGGGGGCTTGTCTGACTTTTGAACTTGGATTTGGCTTGATACTTGGTAGTTGTAAATCTAATTAGTTGTGTATCAGGTTGTTTGTGTAGTTTGTTTGGAACTTGATCTGTGTAGAGTGGTAAGTAACCTCTCTGACTTGTTACTGGTACAATTTGTTGGGAGAATCACATGTTTTTCTTGTTTGAAGATTTAATAATTTGACTTTCTTCAGAGCATTAGTTGTACTTGTTAGTTTGACCATCATTTTGATTAATTGATATTTAAAATTACAATGGTGTAACAAGGTTTGTTTGATAAGAGTTTTATTTTTGAGCAGCCTGATCAGCAAGCCGCCGGGCAAGCAGGACTTGCCACCTTGTTATTTTGCCTTTTTTTATTTTTGGTGGTAACTCTGGGGAGGGGGTTCACCAAATTTGGTGTGTTTCAGGTGACTAGGTCAGTGATGTTCTGGGATGGTGTCCAAGTTTGGGAGACGCCTCGAGCTGGACAAGCCAAGTGAGGCTGAGGTGAGTTAGTTATTAGTGTAGGTGTTGGGGTGTCTCCATAAAACTTGTAAAGTAAAGCATCATATTGTCTTTGTTTGTTGGACTGATTACCTTGTTACATTACGTTTTTTGAGATGTTTGTTTAAGTTGGTTTTTAAACTTGGTATTTAATCAGTGGCAGACTTGACTTGGGATTTTGACAATGGCTTCTGTGTATGAGTAACAATCCTCTGAAAGCTAATTTTTTGGATGCAAGAGTCCTTAATATAGGGGCAGGCATTACACCTAGTTTTGTTGATGCAGGTTTAACATTTGAAACAAAAATGAAAAAACTAGACCTTGAAAAGTACAAAATGCAACTCATTAAAGACGGTAAATTTGCTGATGGTTCAATTTTGGAAAGTTTGAGCCACAGTGAACATTGCTCAATAAGTGTCATGGGTGCACTAGACAGTTTCACTAGCATGCCTGTTTTGCCTTTTTCACCTGACTCAGACACAGGGGAATTGGTTCCTGTTGTGGGATTTGGATTAAAAGTTGTGTCTGCACCTGTGCATAGAGCTGACCTTGGTTCAGACACGGTAGAAGGGGAAGTTCCTTTGGATGTTTGTCCTCAGCTGCCGGTCTATGGGATTGGCGTTCTGGGGAGTGATTTGGCTGGGGAATGTGTCTTTGCTGATGGGCGGTTTCTGGATGTTGTGGTTGAGATGCAGTTTGTCTTGTGGGGACCTGAGGTTGTTGTGGGGTGTCCAGAGTTTGCACCTGTCTGTCCTGATGAGGTGGGTCCTTCTTTTTGCCGGACACCTCGAGGGGATGAACCTGGTGCTGTTCTCCCACCTGATTTGGGAGCACTTTTTGATGGGGAGGAGGAAGCATCAGCAACTCTTGATACCACTTTGAGGGTTTGTCATGGAAGTTACAAACCAGATAGTGAAAGACTTGAGAGCTCATGAAAAGTATAGTTCATCTCCAGCTTTTGCTCCAGAGTTCGATAATGTGGATGTGGTTCTGTGTACTAAGAACGTGACAGTGCTTGCTGCACTTAACCTTGATCACACTTTCCAGAGTTGTGGTAATGATTCAAAGGTAGAAACTGCAGTCGTGTTAGTTTAAGAAAGAAAGCTAGGGCTTGAGCGGCTTGTCAGTTGCTACTTCAAGAGGTTAACTTTGTACTGTTTGATCTCATCACCGACACAGAAAGTTTGGTTTCTGTTTGGGCACTACACCATTCCGACATGTATGTTGGTGCCAGTGTTGTCCCTCTGATTTTGTAAGATAGTTATTAGCCTTGTCAGTAGAACATGGCCACTGGTATATAAAGATGCCCAATTCAGACTAGTCTCTTAAAAACTGCATTTGGTTGCCTTGTTTGTCCTGTGTTTTTGTTTTGTTCATACTCTTAAAGTGCTCCTAGGACCCAGCTGGCCCAGGACAGAGCTGGCCTTCTTCACCAGTTTGTTCAGTCTGTTCCTGTCTGCAGCCGTAGTGCTGCTGCTCCAGCAGACCACTCCGTACAGGATGGCTGATGCCACCACAGAGTCAAAAAAAGTCCTCAGGAGTGCTCCCAGCACACCGAAGGACCTGAGTCTCCTCAGCAGATGAAGTCTGCTCTGGCCTTTCTTGTAGAGAGCGTGTGTGTTATCAGTCCAGTCCAGCTTATTGTTCAGGTGAACACCCAGGTACTTATAAGAGTCCACTATCTCAATGTCCTTTCCCTGGATGTTCACCGGTGTGGGAGAAGTGGGTCTGTTGAGTTCTCTGTACTCCCCCTCGTCCCCATCTGTGATGAGGCCGACAATGGCAGAGTCATCAGAGAACTTCTGCAGGTGACAGTTGGGTGTCTTATGGGAGAAGTCTGCAGTGTACAGGGTGAAAAGGAAGGGAGCCAAGACGGTCCCCTGTGCTGCAGATGACCCGGTCAGACACACAGTCCCGTGTCCTCACATACTGTGGCCGGTTGGTCAGATAGTCCAGGAGCCAGGATGTGAGGTGCAGGTCGACTCCTGTGTGTTCCAGCTTGTCCCTCAGAAGCATGGGCTGTATGGTGTTGAAAGCACTGGAGAAATCATAGAACATGATCCTCACAGTGCTCCCAGCCCTCTCCAGGTCTGAGAGATATGTCTGCATGAGGTAGATGACAGCATCATCCAACCCGATGCCTGGCTGATAGGCGAACTGCAGTGGGTCCATTGATGAGCTCACCAGGGGGCGCAGATGGTGAAGGACCAACCTCTCCAAGTTCTTCATCAGGTGTGACGTCAGTGCCACTGGCCTGTAGCGGTTGAAGTCCTTGGGGCGGGAGACCGGTACCACGCAGGATGTCTTCCAGAGCTCTGGTACTCTCCCCAGTTTCAGGCTCAAGTTGAACATGTGCCCCATAACCCCACAAAGTTGGTCTGCACAGGATTTGAGGAGCCTGGAGCTGATGCCGTCCGGACCAACTGCCTTTCTGACCTTCAGCCTCCTCAGTTCTCTGTTCACCTGGGCTGTTGTGAGTGACAGGCTGGAGCAGGGGGGCTGTGTGCTGGAAGGTGTGGGGGTGGGGGTGGGGATGGGGTTGACGATGGGGGGAGCAGAGAGTGATGTGCAGGGGGGTGAGGTGGGGGTTGTGCAGTCAGCAGCGGGGGCAGACGGTGGTGGTTGCAGCAGAGTGGAATGGGTAGGGGGAGGGGTGGATGGCTGTTCAAATCTGTTGAAGAAAGTGTTCAGGTCATTCACCCACTCCTGATCCCTAATGAGTTCAGTGTTGGAGTCCTTGTGACCTGAAATGGTTTTCAGGCCCTTCCAGACTCCGCTGACATTCTTCTGCTGCAGCTGTTCCTCCATCTTCCTCCTGTAGATGCGTTTCCCCTCCCTGATCTTCCTCCTCAGCTCTCTCTGCACAGTCTTCATCTCCTCCTTGTCTCCTGACCTAAAAGCCCTCTTTTTGTCCTTGAGGAGGACCTTTATTTCAAGAGTAATCCACGGTTTGCTGTTGGCAAAACAACGTACAGTCCTGGTGGGTACGGTGTGATCCACACAGAAGTTAATATAGTCTGTAATGCAGTGTGTGAGACTGTCAATGTTCTCCCCATGGTCATCACAGAACACTTCCCACGCAGTTGTCTCAAAACAGTCCTTAAGAGCCTCTTCCATCTCATCGGACCATCTTTTAACAGTGCGGGTGACAGCTGGTTGTCTGTGTACCAGAGGTTTGTACACAGGCAGGAGGTACACCAGGTTGTGATCTGATCTTCCAAGGGGAGGGAGAGGAGATGAGGTGTATGCCTCCTTGGTGTTGGCATAGAAAAGGTCCAGTATTTTATTGTCTCTGGTGTGTCAGGTGACATATTGTGTGAAGGTGGGCAGGGTAGAGGAAGGAGAGGCATGATTAAAGTCCCCAGTAATAAGGAAGAGGGCCTGTGGGTGCTGTGTCTGCAGCCTGTTTGTTTGAGTGCAGGACATCCCACGCCGAGCTCGCATTAGCAGAGGGGGGAACATACGCAGCTATCGCTATAACATGCGAGAATTCCCACGGCAGATAGTAAAGTCTCGTGCTAACAGCTAGCAGTTCAATGTCCTTACTGCAGTGTTGTTCTTTGATAGTGATGTGCCCCGGATTACACCATCTATCGTTTGACCTCACATTAGAAGATGACTGTGTTCTCTGGGGTTTCAGGGTGGTCATTCCAGACAAACTACGGGGCAGGTTATTATCAGAGTTACATGACAGCCATTGGGGTACGGTAAAAATGAAGTCTCACTCCTGAAGTTTGTTTTGGTGGCCAACACTTGATGAGGACATTGAAAATGAGGTGAATCTGTGTGATATTTGTAAGCAGCAGTGTAGCATGCCTGCCACAGCACCTGTACATACATGGAAATGGGCTACAGGTCCATGGGAGAGGATACACCTTGATTTTGCAGAAGTTGAAAAGCAAATGTTTCTAGTTGTTATTACTGCATATGCTCGCTGGCCTGAGATAGTGCACATGCCGACAGCTAGTAAAACTATCAAGGTTTTGAGAAACCTATTTGCCTCGTATGGGTTACCAAAAGAGGATGTAACAGACAATGGACCTCAGTTTACTTCAAGTGAATTAGAGTAATTTCTTAGGCTGAATGCAGTCAAACACATTAAAACTCCAGCTTATCACTCAGCCTTCAAGAAGTCTTTGTCAAAGAACAGAGCAGTTGGTGACATGTCATTGCAGCATTGTATTGCTAACTTCTTGTTTAGTTACAGGAACATGCCGCATACAACCACCAAGAAAACACCAGCAGAGCTGTTGCTGAAAAGACAGGTCCGTACTAGGTTGTCTCTAATTAAACCAGAGGGGCCTCAGCTTTTCAAGCCAGTGGGGGTCTCCAAGCCGCCAGACAGCAGGAAGAAACTCCGGTCTTTTTCTGACTTATAGACGACTCACTGAAATAAATAATGGACTGTGGTTCGGGATAATGTCCATGCAAACATTATTTGTACACAAGGTTGTTAAGGGATAACATTTTGTGTATGTGTTACGACTTGTGAGTTAATTTGGTGAGGACTTCTTGTTCTTTGGAGAAATGTTCATTTAAATAAGTGAGTTTTTATCTAGAGGGGAGGAGCTGAGGTGTTTAAACCAGAAAGCTGTGTTATCTGTTCCGCCTGTAGGTGGCAATAAAGTACTGTATGGTGGTGCTATTTGCAGTTGTAGAGTGTCTCCTGTGCCAGAAGCATGTTGTAGCTGGAACACTGAATAAAAGGAGCCATCGTTCACAACCGTTTGCTCTACGTCGTTATTCACCTGAGAGATATTACATCCCACTATGTTCTGTTAGACACAACAGGAGCCCTGAGTCTCTCTCTCCCTCGGCATCAGTCAGTCAGTGATTCCTACGTGAATCACCCCGAGTGTACTGTTCAGTCAGTGCGTTCAGTACATGAATCAAATCAGTGACTGACCAATGTCGACGAGGAACCAGTACGAGACATGAAAGGGAGAGGGAGGGCGGGCTTGAGCGACTCACTCCACCTGGCACGCCACTTGCGGTCAAGAGAGAGAGAGACACAAGACGGGAGAGAGTAGAGCTCAACTGAAGTTGACTTTATCAGCACTCAAGTATCAAAACAAGGAAATCATGTGGACAAGATATCATATACGAAGTTAACCACATCCTTTACAGATCATACAATAAGGGCTTGAACATTAGTTTCATTTGGGTTCCCGCTCATGTTGGCATAGATGGCACTGAGAATACTGATATACTAGCAAAACAAACATTAAAGGTACAAACAGTTGATTTACAAATTGCATTGAGCAAAGCAGAAACTGAAACAATCATGAAACTAGTAAAACATGGCAAGAATATTGGGACATCAACGAAACTGGAAGACATTTATATGGAGCACAAAAGAAGGTTGGGGATGGAAGGAAAAGTTTCAAAAGTGGAAGAGAGGAAGCCATAATTACACGTCTCAGAATAGTTCAAGTTAGAGGAAAACATCCAACTGGATTCTGTTCATACTGCAACGAAGCAGAAACAGTTCAACATTGTATTATAGAAGGTCAGCTGTATGAGCGGGAAAGAGAGAGACTGAGGGAAACATTTAAGAAACTGAGGAGAAATTTTACACCAGGAAATCTTCTTGGAGAAAAAAATAGACCAAACGTAGAAACAGTTAAGAGAATTTTGTGTGTGTGTGTGTGTGTGTGTGTGTGTGTGTGTGTGTGTGTGTGTGTGTGTGTGTGTGTGTGTGTGTGTGTGTGTGTGTGTGTGTGTGTGTGTGTGTGTGTGTGTGTGTGTGTGTGTGTGTGTGTGTGTGTGTGTGTGTGTGTGTGTGTGTGTGTGTGTGTGTGTGTGTGTGTGTGTGTGTGTGTGTGTGTGTGTGTGTGTGTGTGTGTGTGTGTGTGTGTGTGTGTGTGTGTGTGTGTGTGTGTGTGTGTGTGTGTGTGTGTGTGTGTGTGTGTGTGTGTGAGATCATGTATTATTATTGTTTTCCTATGACAGAATTCTGTTCCACACTCCAGTTCAGCAGGTGGCGGTAATGCACCAATAAGCTGGTTTGCCAACCGCCGTAAAAATCAAAAGCAGAAATAGAGGATATTGCGGGGCTGTGTAAAAGCGGAAGGAAGGAGAGAGGACTCAAGTAGTGTGGAAGAGCGGAAAATTCTAACTTTTTATATTCTAAATCTTTTGAAAGACTGTTTTAACGCTCGGCGTAGGTAGGTAGGTAGGTAGAGTAGAGCAGAGTCGGGAAAGCAGTGTGTGGTATCGACCGACGGCCTGTATAGGTCCGGAACGATATTCCCGCACTGATGGCAAATAGGGAGAGTGAGTTTGAGAGCAATAGCATGGGCTTAAGTGAGGAAGAGAGAAATGGAGGGATAGAAAGTGAATGGGAAAAGGTAAGAGGTAAGAAGGCAAAAAGGAGCCGAAAGATGAAGAAACTTCAGGGAACTCAGGGAGGGACAGAGAATGACGGGATAAGCGAAGATAGCGAAGTGGAAGCAAAGAAAGTAAATGTAGTGATCAGGTTTGAAGGAGAGGGAGGTGTAAAAAAATCAGATCCAATGAAACTGACCAAAGTCATTAGAGCGCAGGTAGGAGAGGTGAACTTTGCTAAAAGTTTGGGGGATGGAAATTTGTTGATTGGTTGTCACAGTGAGGGACAAATTGAAAAAGCAAAAAAGTTAACATGTGGGGAAAGCAAAGGTGAGTCAAGTAGTAAGAGGGGGGGGGGGGGGAGAAATGAAGGTGGAAAGGGTGTGATTACTGGAGCGCCACTAACTGTTACAATGAAAGAGCTAGCTGAGCATCTTAAAGTACGTAACAGTACAGTCAGAAATGCAAGAAGAATGATGAGGGGAGTGGAGAAAAGAGAGACTGAGACTGTTCTGGTTGAGTTTGAGACCAAGGAAATTCCCAGAGACATTTTCTTTGGGTTTATAAGGTATAGTGTAAGAGACTTTATACTGAAACCAATGAGATGTTTTCAGTGTCAAGAATTTGGACATGTGGCTAAAGATTGTAAAGGGAAGAGGAGATGTGCAAGATGTGGTGGAGATCATGAGTATGGGAAGTGTGGAGAAGGGGTCAGACCAAAGTGTTGCAGTTGTGGAGGTGAGCACAGTGTTGCTTATTGGGGATGTGAAGCACAAAAACACGAGGTAGAAGTCCAACAGATCAAAATGAAAGAGAAGGTGTCATATGCAGAGGTAGGGAAGAGATATGGACAAAAGGAAAATAACATGAATCAAGCATATGGAAAAAGGGGCATGACAGGAAAGGAGGAGCAGAGTGGAAAAAGAGAGATGTGGAGCGAAAAGAAGAATCTGGTAACTTTTATTGCAGGAGTGATAAAAGCAGATGTGAAGTCAAAAACAGAAAGGATTCAAATTGTTGTTAAAGCAGCAGTGCACCACCTTGATATGATAGGGTTGAAATGGGAGGAGATTCGGGACAGTCTCAGTGAACAATCTAGCCAAGAAGTAACATGTGTGGGTTAATCTTAATCATTTTAATATTACAATGGAATGCAAAAAGTTTGATAGCTAATGGACAGGATTTTAAGAAATGTATCGAGAGTAGAAATGAGAGGCCTGATATTTAGTGTATTCAAGAGACATGGCTAAAGCCTAATTTGGACTTTGTAGTGTATGGTTTTGTAGCGATCAGGAGAGATAGGAAAGACAGAGGGGGTGGGGGATGTGCAACCTTCACCAAAGAAGGGATGCCATATAGAGTAGTAGGGTTAGGAAATGAAGATGAATACAAAGCAGTAAAGGTATGGGCTGGGAAGAAGAGTCTGGTTATATTGAATTATTATAACCCACTTCAGGTAGAAGTAGGAGAGATTCCACTATGTTTAAGGAGGAAACAGCTATTAACAAATTGTTGGCTGAACTTGAGAGGACATGGAGATAGTCACCCAACAAAATCAGTGTTAAAGGTTTGCTGGGAAAAAGAGAGAACAACTAAGTCCAGTTTTGGATGGATAGGGGATAGAGTGGCGAGAGATGAATGACAAGGATATCAGTCCAACTGTTTTATGGCCACCAGTTTCAATGTGGATGCTTGAGACAGCTGATGTAGACTTGGAGTTACTAAAGATAAAGGAAAGAAAAATAAATGTTGATTTAGTTAGTGAATTCTATGAACACATAGAACAGAGATATGGAGATCATGTACAAGTATTCACAGATGGATCTAAAGACCCGATGACAAATGCAACAGGATCAGCTGCGTTTATCCCAAAATTCAATGTTGAAGTAGTGAAGAGAACGTCAGATTTCCTGAACGTTTACACAGTAGAGTTGTACGCCATTTTAGTTGCATTAGAATGTGTTGAGCAAATGAAAGGAAGGAAAGTGCTGATATGCAGTGATTCAGTCAGCGCTTTATACAGTGTTCAATCAGGATCATCTCACAGTCGTCAAGATTTATTATATGAAATCATATTTACACATTCCCAGGTGGTTAAACAGGGGACAGATGTGATGTTCATGTGGGTTCCAGCACATTCAGGTATAGCAGGAAATGAAAAGGTGGACAGGTTGGCAAAGGAAGCTGTAAAGAAAGAGAGGATTGATATTAACATCAAATGATCTAAGTCAGAGGGGAAACGAGTCACATGGAGTAAAATTAAACAGGAATGGCAACAATATTAGAACAATCAGACAAAGGGAAGACATTTATACTCAATTCAGAGGGAAATAGATAAAGTCAAATACAGAGGGAGCAACAGAAGAGAGGAGGACGTAAAGACCAGGTTAAGAATCAGTCACAGTCATTTAAATAGTACTCTACATATCACTGGAAATCATTCATCCGGTCTTTGTGAGGTACAGAAACAGTTGAACATGTAGTTATTAAATGTAGAAAGTATGTAGCACATAGACAGAACATGATGTCAGAAATGGAGAGAGAGGGACTCGTGAGAAGAGATTTAAAAAGTATTTTGGAGTGAGGGGAGAGAGGGAGAGGCTGAAGATGTTTGTTTAAATATCTCTTGAGAACAGGTTAATTGAGGAGGATTTAGGAATGTGAGTAATAATTAAATCCAGCAGATGGCAGTAGTGCAACTTTTTGGATGCCAGCTGCCAATAAAATCCAAAGAAGAAGAAGACGAGGAAGAAGGCAAGATGGCGGACCGGGTGCAGCGTATTTTCTGAGCTCCGTCTTTTTGTCCTAATTTTACACATACTTTAAAATCCACCTCAATTCTATGTGATCGTATGAATCTCTAATACATCATACCGACGCTTTAACCATACAGTGCTCCGGAAATTGCAGCATGAAGACGAACAAGAAGCTCTCTTCAGCCCGCAGTAGCTCGGAGATTTACGGTCATGATGATGCTAAGATGGAGGTCTCTACCGAGAGCTCCAAAAGAAAAGAGCCTTTCTCTCCAGCGAAGAACCCACCAGCAACTAAAAAGAAGGACACTGGGTCAGAGGAAGGTAGGGAAGGAATGAACGAAGTCCTGAACACTATAAACCAGCTAACTGGAAAAGTGGACACTCTAGGTACAGATACAGCAACACTCAGTGATGCTAGCTAACATAGCTAAAGTAGTTGAGTTCAATGCTGCAGAAATAAAGGACTACTCAGAGTAAACAAGAAGCGAGTCGTGCGGACCCATGTGACACTGGACTAAAAGAAAACCCTTCAAAATAAAAGCCAGACAAAAGACTAGATAGATAGCTATACTAGACATGGTCCATCAGTGTAATAATAAATGTGGGAACATTTCACTGTAAACATTTAAAGTAAACTATGGTCAAACTTTGATCAGACAACAGGATGCAATGTGACTGTCGCTGTTTTGATTTGCACATAAAATCAATGTCTGGATAGGGTTACACATAATTTCAGTAACCTATGAAGACAATGCTTTTAAGTGCAATTTAATACAGGGAACATCGCATTGCATTCTTTCTATCCTTTTCTGTGCTTTTATTTTGAAGTGTTTCCTTTCAGTCGTGTCACGTGGGTCTGCAGGACCCTCGTCTTGTTTACCGTAAAGGAGCTGACAAATAGAATAGAACAGAACATGTATAAAGCACTTTTAATTATAGGTGAGCTCAATGTGCTCTACATTGATGATAAAAACAGGAATACAAGAGACAAATGGTTATCTCAACAATCATGACAAAACAAAAAACATACACACACATACTCAAAGACTAATTATTCGTATGCTTGAGAGAACAGATTAGCTTTAAAAGTAGAGACAGTTGTGATGGACCTCAGGTTAGCAGGTAGTTAGTTCCTGATAGAAGGACCACAGTAACTAAAGGTCCCCTCTCCAGACTTTGATTTGATTCTTGGTATGACTAACAGACCTTCACTTGATGACCTGAGGGCCCGGGTCGGGTTGTAGTCTGTGAGCAGGGCAGAAATATACTTTATGGACTAATAAGAGAACTTGAAGGTGATTCTGTGTTGTACGGGGAGCCAATGGAGAGTTTTTAGGACCAGAGTAATATGTTCAAATTTTCGTATGTCAGGACTCTGGCTTTTGAATAAATCTAACCTGATTTCTCTGCGTCTGTTTGGGATCTGAAGGATCAGAGTTTTGATATGTTCTTTAAATGGTAAAATGTTGTTCTGGTAATGTTGGAGATGTGATTTTCAAAGCTAAGGTCGTAGTCTAAAATAATTCCAAGATTTCTGGCCTGCTCACTGTGTTTAATTGACATGGATTTGAGGTGTAGATGGATGTGTCTCTGAGTTCTTTGGACCAACAATGAGTCATTCATTCTTGTCTGTTGAGTTTTTAAAAGTTTTTGCACATCCAGGAGTTGATATCTTTTATACACTCTGTGAGTTTATCAATAGGGCTTAGATCATCATATGCAAGTGAAATGTATACCTGTGTGTCATCAGCATATGAGTGGTATGATATGTTGTGTTTCTTCATGATTGTACTAAGTGGAAGCATGTATAAATCAAATGATTCAAGTAGTTTGATGTAGTAGGAGTGTGACAGAATCCTGGCTCCACATGATCAGCTGTATACGGGCATGAGGAACCAATGACACTCACGCTAGGACCAGAAGGATGTCAATAGTGGTGGGACTGGTCAGAGGGAGTGGACGTTGGTGAATTGTTATGATTACCTGGGAACGGAACGTGTGAGTGGGAAACACCGTTAAAAATGTTTCCCGACAGTATCTTTGCCCCAGTTTGGGTGAATGCCGTCGTCTCGGAACAGCTCCTTTCGGTTCCAGAAGAGGTTAAAATTGTCAATGTAGTTGACACCATGTGCAGCGTATGCACACGAGAGCCAGGTGTGCAGCGCCCGCAGTCGGCTGAAACACCCACAACTGCGGCCACAGGAGGGGAAAGGACCGGACACATGAATTTGGCTTACAAATCTTTTCAGTGTAGTGAACAAAGTGGACAAAGTCAGCTTTTAGTAGTTCGGACTGCTGTTTACGTGGATTATGACTTTGTTGATTACAGGTGTTACGAGCTAACACACAACCCCACAGCTAAATGCTATCCTAGCACTTAACGCTAAGGCCGGTGAGCCCGTAACTTAAATTCCTCTCCTTACGTGTAAACGTGAATGTGTATCCTGCCTTACCTGAATGTGTGTGCAACTGTCCTGTCTGTTTGAGGGGTGTGTGTAGGTGACTCAACCCAAAGATCCTCGTACGTGCCGCGACCAGCTCACTCGGACAGCCCGATCCACGGAGCCACTTGGGTACGATCTCCTCCGCCAGCCCTCTCTTTCATATCAGTTTAGTTCATGTGTAAGAAGAACCCGTTAAGTGTTGAAACAAAAACAAACGTTACTTCAGATTCAGTCTCTCAGGTGTCTGCGTCCTCGCGTCTTCCTCGTGGCGTCTCTTCAACTTGAAACCAATTTCCGCCGGCTCCTCCGCAGGTGCTGCTAATGAAGATTACAGAGACAGAGCCACCACACCCCCCTCAGGTGTGTAATTAGTACTGACCCTGCTTCTCCTCCTACTAACCACGCCTACTGCTAAAGACACTGAAGTGAATCCTCCTAATGCCTTATCATCACAACAGGTTTGTTTACAAGTACCTCGATGGCTATGTCAGTGATGTCACGGACAGTAGCTCCCGGGACACAACATGTTAGTACTGATCCAGATCGGACATTCCTGATGATAGAGTCTCCTATAACAAGGGTTGTGGGTTGATGTTGGTGCTCACCTGGGACCAGGGAGCTGGTTTCCGTGGAGTATCAGTGTCGTAGCGGAGCACAGTGTCCAATAACTGCAGACCGACGGGCTGGGGCTCCACACGCTCCCGAAAGTGGCTTTGACGGTGGCTGAGCTGGACCGACAGGAGGCTCCTGGTTGTGAGTGGACAAGTGTTTCTCCAACTTCCAGAGCACCTCAAACTTGTTTGACAACCAGATGGACCCAGACGTGGAAAGGGGCCCAGATGGGGGTGTACGGGGCGGGTTCCGACCTCGCCTCTTGTTTCCCTGGATGACAGTCTGATATTCCAAAGGAGCAGGTGTGGAACAGTTCTGAACTTTGGCTTAGCACCGAGCCTGGGCCAATCCCTGTCTTCCTCGTCGATGAATTGCATGATTATTGGTGCCGGCTCAGTGATGACAGAAGGACCAAGCCAGGGGAGTGTTGTGTTGTGGTCTGGGAAGCGGGAAGGTTCTGCGGCTTTTCCGCCTCATGGATTTGATAGACTGGAAATCCAGCACTCAAGTTTGGCTATTTTTTGTGTAAGCCGACTGCACCCAGTACAGTTCAGCAGAGAGGTAAGCGGAGGCATAGTTTGGGAGCTATACAACCAGACTGCTTGTTGCTTATGTAAACAGTATAGGCTTTAGGTGTATGTACAGTAACCGGCTTTAGGCGGGAGGTCCACTCTGTGTGCAAAGTCTCTTAATTGTGAATCAAATAAGCATGCTTGCAATGTGTAAAAGTTGTACTACACAGTCAGAGAACCAAAATTTAGGGATGGAAAAAAATCTGAAACTTTAAACAGTTCAGAGGAGAACTAAAACTAGCGCGATCTGTTAACAGTCAACCTTCCAGCACAGCAAAAATCAAACCCGGGCTCAACTGATGTGCCGTTGTGAACGCCGGCTCACTGACAGCAGTCAGAGGAGCGGCTGTGAATGCTGTTTCTACCGACAGCGTTATTGGGATTCACTGCTAAGTGCAGCTCCGCTAAAGCTTTTCAGCCATTGAAAATGAAATCATTTGACATTTGACGTTATTAATACAAAAAAAACCAGTTTAAGTACCGTTAATGTTTGTTTACTGTGTCCTGCAGATGTCCAGCAGCTGTTGGTGAGTAAAGAAGAGCTTCCACCTGAGCAGCAGGAGTGGAGCCACATTCTGGACCAGGAGGACACTAAGCCCCAACACATTAAAGAAGAACATGAGGAACTGTGGATCAGTCAGGAGGAAGAACAGCTTCAAGGACTGGAGGAGGCTGATACCACCAAATTCCCCTTCACTCCTGTCTCTGTGAAGAGTGAAGATGATGAAGAGAAACCTCAGTCCTCACAGCTTCATCAGAGACAAACTGAACAGATGGAAACAGGAGTTGATGGAGAGGACTGTGGAGGAGCAGAACCATTGAGAGACTCAGATCCAGAGAGACGTTTACAACCAGAGACTGAGGTCGAGATAGAAGACTCTTATGAACCTGAGACTGATGACAGTGATGATTGGCAAGAGACAAGAGAAGATCTGTCAGAATTAAACCTGAAAAATAAGAAACTAAAGACTGGTAAGAGACCACACAGGTGCTCGGAGTGCGGCAAAATATTTAACCGAAAAGGATCTCTGACCAGTCACATGATGATTCATACTGGAGAGAAACCCTTCAGTTGCTCTGAATGCAGTAAAAGATTTAACCATAAGTCTAGTCTGACATATCACATGGCAAATCATAGAGAAAAACCCTTCAGTTGCTCTGTTTGCAGTAAAAGGTTTACCAAAAGAGTAAATCTGACAACACACATTTTAGGTCATACAGGAGAGAAACCCTTCAGTTGCTCTCACTGTGGTAAAAGGTTTAGTTCCAAGAGAATTCTGACCAAACACATGATGATTCACACTGGAGAGAAATGCTACAGCTGCTGTGAGTGTGAGAAAAGCTTTAGCCAAAAACAGCATCTGACCAGACACATCTTAGTTCATACAGGAGAGAAACCCTTCAGCTGCTCTATTTGCAGTAAAAGATTTAACCGAAAAGATCTTCTGACCAGTCACATGTTAGATCATACAGGAGAGAAACTCTTCAGCTGCTCTGTTTGCAGTAAAAGTTTTAACCATAGAGTAAGCCTGACCAGACACATGTTAGTTCACACAGGAGAGAAACCCTTCAGCTGCTCGTTTTGCAGTAAAGATTTTACCCAAAGAGGAAATCTGAACAAACACATGATGATTCACACAGGAGAGAAACCTTTCAGCTGCTCTGAATGTGGTAAAAGGTTCAGTTCTAAGGGACATCTGACCAGACACATGATGATTCACACAGGAGAGAAATGCTAATCCTGTGCAATGGTAAAACTGATCCAAAAGAATCCAAGTTAACAACATCACTAATGTGTATTCATAAGTATGTATTGACTAACAGATGTATAACTGTTGTTATGAAGGGATATAAGACGACTCTATTCACAGAAATCTGTCTCTACTTTTTTGACATTGATGTTTTGTTGCGGACATATGAACCAGTAAGTTGGGATCAGCTATGACGTTTGAATTGAAAGGGTTAAAGGGTTTGTACCCTCGGATGAACCTCTGGTAGAAATTGGTGAAGCTAAGGAACCGTTGGAGCTGCTTGCAGGAGGAAGGGAAAGGAGAGTAAATCTAACTTTACAGCAGAGGATTTCATCACATCGAAGGAATCAGGAGCAGTCCCAAACGTAATAAGAGCAGCTGCACTCAAACTGCGTCAAACAAGCTGCTCAAAAAGAGAAGAAAAATGCAGAAAACATTGGCTTTCAACTAGAAATAGTCAATGCAAAGCTTATTTTCTAATACACCTGTTGGCCTAATGTGTGTTTTTATTGGGTTTAAAAGAAGCAAAACACCAAGATACGAGAAGGGAAAGAACATGGGAGAGGAGGGGTGGAGGGATGATGACCATTAATATCACACAGAGAGAAAAAAGAAAGTGGAAGGACTGTTGTGGATTTTTCTGTTGGTAATAAAAGATCTCAAGTCAAAGTCTTTTGTCTTGGTGTATTTTATTGCATAAAGTAAAAAGTTATTTTGCAAAAGGGGTAATCAGCTACAAAAGTAACATCAGTCACAAGTGCATCAAAGATTCCCAGGGAAGTCCAGGTTGCAGAGCATATTTATACTTTCACAGGGTGTAGGTATATTACATATACATGAGTGATACATCGTCATTGGTTTCAGCTTGCCCTAGTGACTACGCCTTCTGCTAGTTTGCCTGGTGATTTATCTATGCAAGCTTCTATAAGGCACCTGGTTCGGAGGAACACCAACAGAAACTCCTTTGTCAGGAGGGCACTGATCTAAGGTCATGCTGTACTCAGATCCTGAGGAGTGTTCCTGTTGGAGATACAGACCAAGGCCATACAGAGAAACACTTTCTAATTGCTAAATGACGCACGAACATCCTAATCTTTTAAGGTCAGACGAAGGCAACAGACAGATAGTATTTTTCCACTACAACTGGGAGCAGCTGGGCTGATAAACAAGAGAGAGAGAGAGAGGGACGAGCCAAGGTCTCAGGAGGACACTTAACATTTTAAAAGCATGCAAGTTTGACAATTGTTACAGAAATAAGCACCTGCACAGCAGAAAGGTTATCTTGTTGCTCGTTCAACAAACACTGAGAACAGGTTCAAACGTTGTTGTTTGCATGTTGCATGTGAGATGTTGCACGGACACTCTCTTACGTTAACATTCTCGGGCGATCCGCAGAGTACTTTGCAAACCTTTACTTCCCACCATGGCGACGTGCAGAACAGAACCTGAATGTGCATGTAATGTCAGGTGGAGGTCGGGGTGGTGGAGGGAGAACTTCACAGCAGAGTGGATGTGCTGCAGGAGAAGTGAGAGGCAGAATGGTTTAAATAGACCGCCTTGTTGTCATAGTGTGATCATCTTGCCCGGCGCAGTCTAGGCCTGTGAAGACTGTTTCGTCATGAGCCGGGGATCCAGCCTGAAGATTTCTGCCTTTTAATAAGGCAGTTTTTTCTTACCACTGTAACTTTTGCTGCTTTGCTAAAGTGCTCATGATGGATAGGCCGGATCTTTGTAATATATCAAGATAACACTTGTTATGAGTTGACGATATACAAATAAAAATTGATTGATTTATTGATTGATTGATCATGATTGGTTGACATTGGGGGCGGATCTCAGATCAGCTGATGGTGACTTGCAGGCAGGACCAGCATATTCCCCCTGAACTAACGCAGGGCTCCATTTTTATTTTTAGTTCACACTTCTCTCTGCGTATTCCTCGCTGATCAGTGATAATCACACAACATGACACCCATCCTTTAGGCTCTACACTGGCTCCCTATTTCATTCAGGATTCAAAACAAAGTCACCTTCTCCCCTAACAGGAAGTTAGTATCCATCTTGAAATGTTCAGTCTACTGAGGAGGACCCAAGAAATGACCACTGAACGACCACGAGGGTTCAGTCTACTGAACGACCACGAGGGTTCAGACCACTGAACGACCACGAGGGTTCAGACCACTGAACGACCACGAGGGTTCAGTCTACTGAACGACCACGAGGGTTCAGACCACTGAACGACCACGAGGGTTCAGTCTACTGAACGACCACGAGGGTTCAGACCACTGAACGACCACGAGGGTTCAGTCTACTGAACGACCACGAGGGTTAAGACCACTGAAAAGTCTGCACTGGATACTCCACTGCTCCCAGTCTGTGCAACGCTCTCCCCAACCAGCTGAGGGCACCACAGTCTATGGACGCTTTTAAAAGGGCTCTAAACCCCAACAGGCTGCCGACTCTCAGCGCCCGTTGACATGTAGAGTTTACAACATGCAGTTTTTGTGACTTTGACATTTATGGTTTTGATGTTGGCTGGCCAGCTGCTCCTGGTCGAGCTTGTGGAGCTCATCAACTTTAAAAACAGCAGAAATAATTTTTGATTCGACGTTCATTTTCATAAACATGTAAATATGCAGAGTCTCCAACATCAAGTTCTCTCCTCAAAAACATCCAGACGTGAATTCAGTGATGAAATAGAAACAGAAAATCTTTAAAGACATCAGCTAGCTCTCCTCCTGGTCTTCTGGCTGTGCAGACAGTAAAGGTCAAAGGTCGAGCAGTTCCATGAATGGACCAGTTCTTCTTTTAAACAGGAAGTAACAAAAAGTGCGTGCTGTAAACGATACATTACTGTTGGATGTGAAGAATGGTGATTATCTAATCACTGGATCATTTCAACACTTGAGATATAGACAGACACACAAACATTTTGACTGCTTCATATTTCACATCATATGAGTTTTCATCTCCTCCTTTCTTATCATCACTTTCTGTGACTTCCACCCTCGAGGCTCCTTTCCTTCAATGACAACAGAAACAGTTTGTGTTGACAACCATCAATTATGAATGAAAGACAATTCCAATGATTACATTTGGCTCTATTTTCATCAAATCATTTGGATCAAATCCACCTGAACTTCATCAAATGTCTATGTTTGTACTTGTTGACAGGACTCGTCACTTTTGAACTCAAGTCAAAAGAAACTTTTCAGTCAGAACTGAGTTTCTGTTTTTGTCTCTGTGGATTGAAAGATTTTAGAATTCAGATCAAAACAAAGTGAACACAGTGATCCAACATTAGAGTCCATGAAGATCAATAATAAATATGTGTTTAGAGTTGATCAGAACAGATAAAGTATCATGAAACAGCTGATTAGTCTGATGGATCACGGTGGGTTCAAACTGCTCTCCTTCTTTTCTTCTTTCTGTTCACTGACGGGTCGACACACTAAAGAAGGGCTGGCTCATATGAACATATGATCACATCATGTTTTAAATATTGATCCTAATAAATCTAAATCAAGATCTGTAATGTGAATATTTGTCAGGATGTGTGCTGATGGTGCTGCTGTTCACGTCCATAGAAGTGACATCATGACACCAAGGAGGAGAACAGGAGTTTACTTTCAGCTCCACTTTTGGATTTCTGTTTTTGGATCAGTCCTCCACTTTATTTACTGCAGCTCAAACTAAAGTTTACACTGTGAAGTGGGCGTGTCCTTCTCCTCTCTGTGTGATAGGCTTTTCCATCTTCATCCAGTCAAAATGTACAAAGTTTCTTGTTGTTATTGACATCAGTTGTGTCCCAAAGTCCTATGGAGACAGTTTGATAGACACAAGGATTGATGAGCACACAGATGATTCAGGCTGTGACTACATCACATTGTGTGTGACAGTGAAAGTGGAAATGAGGCTCCTGTTTGTGTTGAATGTGACCTGAGGACAGAACAGTTGGAGACATCAGATGGTTCACAGCTTCTTTGTGCTGCACTTTGATTAGTCAGACTTTATTCACTGCATGTGTTTGTTGATTTGGACCTCCATTCATCCTGGCTGCCATGGTAACTCCATTTGAACTTGATTAGAAGTGGATTATTACATTTCAGCAGAGGTGTAAAGTAACAAATTACATTTACTCGCGTTACTGTAATTGAGTATTTTTTTGCTGTACTTACTACTTTTTAAGTCGTTTTTAAAATCTGTACTTTTACTTTTACTTAAGTAGGTTTTCTGTTAAGTATTGTAATTAGCTACATTTTAAATCACATCCATTACTGAGTAAAAAAAATATATAGAGAGAGAGAAACAGAGAGAGAGCGAGAGAGAGAGACAGAGATTTTTTTTTGATTTTTGCAAAACACTTTATTTACGTAAATTTAGTTTTTACAATTCAACAGTTCAACAGTTCAAGTGCTAATGCATTAAAATCCCAGTATGTTTTTTTTTATGACTTTCAATTTTTATTTTAGAAACAACAACAACAAATCAGCGATAACATATAGTATACATCTGTTTGTTACAAATACCCTCTACCCCACCCCCACCCACACACAAAACTGTAACACAGAGGGGTCAGCGGTTCCTTTCTTCTACAGTGGCTTAGCACATAAACGAACATAAAAAAAATAATAAAACAAAAAGAAATACAAAACCAATGCTAATTTTCACACTTGATCTTCATTCTGGCCTGTTAATCACAACACGCTACATGCCCCACTTCAGAAGATATTTTTCTGTTCTGTCCTGCATCCTATATGACATTCATTCAGACCGATCTCAGTTTGTACATGTTAATGATGAGTCCTCTATGCACACTAAAGTTTGCCATGGAGTCCCACAAGGTTCAGTGCTTGGACCAACCATTATATATGCTTCCTCTGGGAAATATTATGAGGAAACACTCCATACAGTTTCATTGTTATGCAGATGATACTCAGCTTTATGTATCAATGAAGCCCGATGGTACCAGTCAGTTATGTCAGCTAGAAACGTGCCTTAAGGACGTTAGGACCTGGATGACCAGAAATGTTTTGCTACTTAACTCAGACAAGACTGAAGTTATTGTGCTAGGCCCTAAGAACCTAAGAGAGACTTTTTCTAGTGATTTGACTGTCGTTAGTGACATCAGCCTGGCATCTAGCACCACTGTTAGGAATCTAGGAGTTATTTTTGATCAAGATATGTCCTTTAGCTCTCACATCAGGCAAATTTCAAGAACAGCCTATTTTCACCTTCGTAATATATCCAAGATCAGGAATATCCTGTCGCAAAGTGATGCAGAAAAACTAGTTCATGCATTTGTTACCTCCAGACTGGATTATTGTAACTCCTTTTTGTCAGGGTGCTCTGGCAAATCTCTAAAGACTCTTCAACTAGTCCAGAATGCTGCAGCTCGTGTACTGACCAGAACCAGGAAATGGGACCACATTACTCCTGTCCTGGCTTCTCTGCACTGGCTCCCTATACAGTCTAGAATAGAATTCAAGATCCTTCTTCTCACCTACAAAGCTCTAAATGGCCAGGCACCATCTTACCTGAAGGAGCTACTAGTGCCGTACTGTCCCTCGAGAGCGTTGCGGTCCCGGAGTGCAGGCCTGCTGGTGGTACCTACAGTCTCCAAGTGTACTATGGGGCGTAAAGCCTTCAGTTATCGGGCTCCTCTCCTCTGGAACCGCCTTCCAGCCGGGGTCCGGGAGGCAGACACAGTCTGTATTTCTAAGAACAGACTTAAAACTTTCCTTTTTGATAAATCTTAAAGTTAGGGCTGGTGCTGGTGTAGACCAGCTCTTAGTTATGCTGCTATAGGCTTAGACTACCGGGGGAACTGGCACCCTGAGCTCCTCTCTCTCTCTCTCTCTCTCTCTCTGCATATACAGTACATCATATTACTGCATGTATCTATCTATAAATCTCAGTCACTAACCACCTACTTTCCTGGGAGCTCTTGAGCTCTCCTAGGCTCCTCAAGATCGTCGGTTGACGGCTTGCCAGAACAAAAATTGATTGAATTGATGATTGATTCTTTCGTAAGCAGCTACTGTGCCCAGTTCAGTCAACCAGTTCGGAAAGGGAGGTTCTCCTGATGTCTTCCAATTCCTGAGGATAATCTGTCGTCCAGTCATGATAGCAGTTTGTATCCATTGGATCAGTGGTTTTGAAAAAGCAGATAACACCGTACAATCTCCCAAAATGTAGAGCTTAGGACACAGCACAAATTGCCTTTTTACAACATTGATAATGTAAGAATGAATCTTCCTCCAATACTGATGAATTATGGGGCATGACCAAAGTACATGTACCAGTGTACCTTCACCTACACCACACTTCCAGCAAGTAGTCGAATCCTTTAAGCCAAGTCTGAAGAGCCTACTTGGGGTCCAATAAAATCGGTGCAGAATTTTAAATTGAATAAGCCTCACCCTCAGATCCCTTGACATTGTTCGAAAGTTACCAACAATCTTGACCCACTCCTGCTCATCATATGATACCCCCAAATCTCTTTCCCAGGAAACTCGAAGGGTTGTGACAATGCTACCTCCTCCATATTCCATTAGCATCCTATAATATTTAGCGGCTTCATGACCTTCCCCCAATACCTGTATAATTTTATTTAACTTATCCGCTGACTTTGGAGATTGCATACTTGACCGAAAGAGCTTCTGCAACAAATGGCGTAGTTGAAGATATCTCCAGAATTGGGTTTGGGGTAAATCATATTGTTGTTTTAGGTCATTGAATGATTTAAGTGTATAAGCACTATATATATTTTCTAATATGAGGATGCCCCTTTCTACCCACTCCTTCCAAATAAAGGCCTTCTTATCAATATTCAGCTTGGGATTGTGCCAAATGCTAGAGGCCTTATTTAAGTAAGGGTCAAACCCCATCAGCCCTGAGACCTTCCTCCATATGTGTTGAAATAATTGGGTGAATCTTAGTTTGTTTATTTGCTTTGGTGGACAAGCAGTGAAGCAGAGGAAGAGGAGCTGATACAGACTGCTCTATAATGTACCATGGTGGAGCTCTCTCTGGAGGCAATGCCCAGTGTGCCAGATGCCTCAGATTAAATGCATAGTAATAATATAACAAATTAGGGAACCCTAAACCACCACCGTCAACTGGCCTTTGTAATTTCCTCATATTCATTCTTGGTCGCTTCCCATTCCAGATAAATGCTTTAAATACACTATCAAATCTCTTAAAATAACTGCCTGGGATTTCTAGTGGGAGAGATTGAAGTAAGTAATTAATCCTCGGGATGCAATTCATTTTGACAACGTTAACTTTACCCCATAAAGACATATACAGAGATGACCACAGTTTTAAGTCAATATCTAGTCTCTGCATTAAGGGCTCAAAGTTCACCTTAATAATATCCTCCAATTCAGGGGGGGGAAATAATTCCTAGATATTTTAACCCCTGCTTAGGCCATTTGAAACTACCTGCTTGAAATAATGTAGTCGGACAGAACTTTATCAAAGGCAGAGCCTCTGATTTATCCCAATTGACCTTGTAGCCTGAGAACTTTGAAAATGTCTTAATTGTGTTCAATAAAGAGGGTATCGATACTATAGGGTCCGAAACCAATAAAAGGATATCGTCGGCATACATCAACAATTTGTGGACCGAGCCATTAATCATCACTCCTGGAAAGGTATCATCACTCCTAACCGCAGCTGCTAGAGGCTCCATAACTAAACAAAATAACAGAGGGCTAAGTGGTGACCCCTGCTGCGTACCTCTTCCCAACTCGAAATATGAAGATGTATACCCATTTGTCTGAACCACAGCTTCTGGTCGATTATATAAGAGACGCACCCACTTAATAAAATTCTCTCCAAAACCAAACATTTCCAAAGTCCTAAACAAAAATCCCCATTCCACCCAATCAAACGCTTTTTCGGCGTCAAGCGAAACAGCAGCAATTGGTGAATCAGAATTTGAGACTGCCCACATAATGTTAATAAAGCGCCTTATGTTATCTGCCGAGCTACGTTTATGAATGAAACCCACCTGATCTTCATGCACCAAAGATGTCATTACCTTCTCCAGCCTATTTGCAAGAACTTTAGATAGAATCTTAGTATCTAATGGAATAAGGGAGATCGGACGATAGTTCTTACAATCACATGGGTCCTTATCCTTTTTAAGAATAAGCGTAATTAACTCTTTTGATAATGTAGCTGGTAGTTCCCCCCTTACAAATGCTTCATTGTACATACTGAGTAGGAGAGGTGTCAGTTCAGAGGCGTAACACTTAAAAAATTCGGCAGTGAAGCCATCTGGCCCTGGGGCTTTTCCATTTCGGAGACCTTTAATAACCCTAACAATTCTTCACTGGTTATCGGATGGTCAAGTTCTGTCTTACGTGACTCAGTCAATTTGGGAAGAGCCACTCCTTGAAAAAATGTTTCCATACCCTCTTCATTGTGTTGAGTGTCTGCCGTATATAACTTCACATAGAACTCTCTAAACATATTATTAATGTCTACAGATTTGGTTTTTAATTCTCCCCCCTCTGATCTAATGGCGGAGATATAGTTAATAGTTCTTTCTGTTTTAAGCTGTTTGCCAGTAATTTACCTGCTTTATCTCCCGATTCATAATATTTTTGTCTCATTCTAAAGAGCGAGAACTCCACTTTCTGTGACAGAATGCTGTCATCATCATATTTAAGTTGTGTTAGCACCCTAAGGTCCTCAACATTAAAGTGTCTTTTTAACCTTTTCTCAACCTTCTGAACTTTTTCTTCTATTTCAGCCTGTTTTGCTTTAGCTGTTTTTTTCTTACGGGAAGCATATTGGATTACAAAGCCTCTCAGTACTGCCTTAAGGGCTTCCCAAGTTATTCCTGCAGAGGGCGATGTTGGTTCATTCAACTCAATATAAATCCTAATTTGATTTCTCAATGCCTCCTTGAACTCAGATTCTTGCAAAAGAGATGAATTAAATCTCCACCGGGGCATCCGTATCCTGTCACTGCAAGGCAGCACCTCCAGGCTAACTTGAAGAAAGAAATTACGGAGTGCAGAAGGCTTTTAGAAATTAGAAGAAAGTCTATTCGGGAGAATGTTGTGTGTGGAGCTGAGAAGAAAGTATAATCCCTTCCTTTTGGATTCAAGATCCTCCACACGTCTATATAACCTAAAGACTCAGCCATATGTCTCACTGCAAGTGAAGCCTTAGGCATCCTTATTGGGCTAGAGCTACTCCGATCCAGCAAAGAATCCAATACCAAATTAAAGTCTCCACCAGTAATGACATTATGATCTCCTGCCTGCTGGATTTTTGCTTCAAGGTCGGCGAAAAATGTTGGGTCATCTCCGTTTGGGGCATAGATATTTGCCAAAATAATCATGTGACCCTGTATTTCTGTAACTACTATAAGGACCCTGCCTAATGGATCTTTAATTTGTCTGATGCACTTAAATTGTAATGTTTTGTTAATAAGTGTTAAAACTCCACGGCTTTGGCTAGATCCTACACTGTAATAGACATAACTCACCCAGTCTCTACACAATTTATCTGATTCTTCAGCAGACAGATGTGTCTCCTGTAAAAACACTACATCATGCTGAGTGGATTTCAGAATAGACTAAATCTTTTTTCTCTTAATTGGATGTCCCAGGCCCTTCACGTTCCAAGTGGAAATACGCAAATTATCAAATTTAGCAGTCATATACTACAATTGGAAATATACACATGATCGCCTGCCACCTCTCCATTCTACACTTATGATACATAGCCTTGCTAGACTCCTCATACCCGAAAAACTTCACACCCCTATAGCGCGTAACCCTGAACTCTGCGCTCTCCCCTTTAACAGAACCAAACTCACGGTCCATGATCGTCCACTGACCAAGTGACTTACCCCCCACAGACCGACAGCATCCTTATCCATTCTGGTGAGATAGTTATTAGAAAAATAAAATAAAATAAAATAAAAAACTATACAATGAGGAGGTCACTGCAAATGACATCATGGGGAATTCTATTAACTGGACGATAGTCTCACAAGATGTCTTATTTTAAAGTCCAATGAGAGAGACATAATAACAATAAGATACTAGTAATAAAATAAATAAAAGTAGCCTATAGAAGGCTGTATGCTCCTGCGCAATGTCCCGTACAACTCCCTATTCACCCTGTCTCCATAACCCAGTCACCTCCTTCTAATTACCGTGTTTTATGGTGTAAATAATCCTGAAGCACTCTTTTGGTCCATTGGCCCTCTTTACACCGGAATCTTCTGAATATGCTCCCTTGTTAGTTTTGGATGATCAAATCGTTTCTATCCTCCGGTGTGATTAATCCTCAGGATAGCCGGGTAGATGAGGGCGAACTGAACCTGAATTTATCCCGTTTCAGCTGCGTGGCTCGTGAAAAATCAGGGAATATCATGATGTGGTTACCTTCCCACTTCAGCTCAGGTTTATTTGGTGCAGTGAGTAAAATAAACTCCCTGTCAGATGAGCGGAGGAAGCGAACCAGGATGGTGCGCGGTCTCTCCCCCGGATTTGGCCGTGGTATCGGGGCCCTGTGAGCTCGATCGATCTCCGGTGGCTGTACACTTTCATCCAAGTCGAGGACTGATGCCAGTAGTTTCTGCATAAACACTGTCATATCCCCGTTTTCTTTACCTTCTGGGACACCCACAAATCTTAGATTGTTGCGTCGGTTGCGGTTCTCCATATCTTCTAATTGATCACGGAGGTCCTCTACCTCCGCTTTAGCAGCAAGTGGGTTAGCCTCCAGTGTCTCTTTCATTTCTCTGTCTGCGTCCTCCAGCCAGTCCACTCTCTTTTCCACATCCACCATTCGGGAAATTAGTGACGACAGTTTACCCTCAACCGACGCCGTGGTTCGGCGTATGTCCTCGAGGCTAAATCGCTGGATATTTTCTGCAGTGTGGTAAATATATTAGCAATATCTTGACCGACGTGCGTCGCCTCTGGGCCTTCCGAGCTGTTTCCGTCGCCATCTCGATTCAGCTTCTTAGATTGCAAATGCACCTTAATGTCCCCGCTTTTGAGCTTCTTCGCCATCCTATGCGACCAAAAGAGTCTTCTAATGCAAAAACAACACGTCTATAACTAATGTAACCACAAACTACATAATTAATTAAATGATGCTAGTCGGAGCTTCGGTTCAGGCAGCCATCTTCACCAACCGCACCACGTGACTCCCATCCCAGTATGTTTTTAAAAAAAGAGTTTATCTAATAAAAACTTGTGCAAAAACCAACTCTTCATCAACAACTGAACAGACAATATCATTAAAACACCAGTGCTGTTTAAAAGCGTCCAAGTCTCCAATGTGTTTATAAAATCTAAACCAACAAGTTAACCAACAAGTCATTCTACCACCTCTGAAACATCTCCAAACTCCATCCCACGCTCTCCCTGTCCGGTGCTGTGAAACGTGTCCACGCCTTTGTCTCCTCAGGCCGGACTACTGCAACACACTCCTCATCGGGATCCCTAGCAACAGTCTCCAGAAGCTCCAACATCCAACAGCGCTGCTAGGATCCTGATGAGAGTGTGTAAATATGAACACATCACACCCATCCTTCAGACTCTACACTGGCTCCCTATTTCATTCAGAATTCAATACAAAGTCACCTTCTTACCTACCAGTGCCCCCCCACCTCAAAGAACTCCTCACCCCACAATCCTCCACACGAAGCCTCCGCTCTGGGAATAGCAACCTCCTCCATCCCCCCCAGGACTAAACTCCACACCATGGGAGACCGAGCCTTCTGCTCCACTGCTCCCAGTCTGTGCAACGCTCCCCCCGACCAGCTGAGGGCGCCACAGTCTGAGGACGCTTTTAATAGGGCTCTAAACCCCCGCCTCCCTCCCCCCCTTAACAGATCCTTGTGCTTGTGTTTCTAGATTCCTTAGTTGCCTTCCTGTTTTTATTCTCATGGTTTATTTTTTATTGATGATGAAATGTCCTAACCCTAACCCATGAAGACACATGACCTTAAAGTTAAAATAATCCGCCCCTAGTTTTCTTTTTTCATAATATCTTGACCGTAAAAGATGTACATTATATATATTTACTTTTTGGGACTTCAGGGGCTCCGTACTGTTTTCACTTCCTGTCTGTCATTTTTCTCTCTCTCTTTATTGAACAAATTTCTTTGAAAAATATAATAAAAAAATGTGTTGCTTATGCTACAGGGGGATACAGTCACACTAAAGTACTCACAACTAAAGTTTTAGGAATAAAGACATGACTTCATGTGGTTCAAATAAAGTGTTATTATTATTATTATGTAGTTTGTTAAGGAACTCACTGTTTTTAGATAAGTATTGTTTACATTCATTTTTAAAAGAGGTTATGGGGGGTTTGCTGTTTATGTATGTGATATTTACCTAGTAAGAGGATTATGTTGACCATGTTGGACACCTTGTTTGGAAGATCATCCATATATATCAAAATCTGAAAAGGTTCAAAGGATAGGTTCTCAGTTCTGTTGTTTAACCGGCTGTAAAGATCCCACCAGAACTGGAATGTGATTGAACAAGAGAAGAAGAGGTGCTCAATAGTTTCAGGTTCTTCTAAGCACGCTGACCTACTTACCAAAATTAAACCTTTTATGTAAGATTTCAGCAGCTGGGTAAACCTTGTTCAATATCTTTAAACTGCATTTATTTTATTTTAGGAACGACTGGCCATTTAAGATCCATACAATATTTATTAGTTTTCATGGTTTCATTTCCTAATCTTAATTTAGCAGGTGAGTTTGAATCAGAAAATAATATGCATTTCAAAGCCTCTCCAGTAAACTTATTGTTACATTTCCTTTCTTTGATTTTCAGTTCTGGAAGTTTAACTGAAACATTTGAATATTTTAGTTTTAGTTTAGTTTATTTGTACATTTTTTGAAAGAAGAATCAAACAGAAAATAAAATAAAAAATAATAAAACACATGTGCAGGTGAGATAGAAACCCATGAGGGCTTATCTCAAAACCTCACCGTAAGAGATTAAACAAAGTTAAAATAAAATACAGTAAAAAATAAGAACGTAACAATATTTACTATCACAACTAAAATTTACCCAATTGAAAATGACATACAAACATTGAAAACATAAAAATAGAGTAAAACAGGACATACAGTATGTAGACAATATAACAAAATCAGGACAATTCACTATTCACTACAAATCTTTCTGACATCAACGCATTTCTGAATCTCAATTTGTATCTAGAAAAAGACAAAGAATCATTAAGTAAATAAATATGCGCGTTCCATAATTTGACTCCACGGTATCTTATTGAGTCCTCGAGATGTACGACACATTGGTAGGTTATTGGTTTGTCTAGTTGAGTAATAGTTCACTTGAGAATTAAAAATTAAAAATGCTTTAAAGCTTTCTGGCAAGTTTGCACTCACGTATTTAACTTTAAAAATAAAGCTACTTATTTGAAGAATATTGATATCAAAGATTGTCAATATGTTACACTTCAGAAAAAGAGGGGAGGTTGCATCACAGGACTTGGAAAAAGATGCCATTCTGACAAAACGTTTCTGGAGTAATAGAATTTTATGAAGATATGTTTGGAAAGTGGTGGCCCATACAATATTACAATAAGTAAGATACAGATATATTAGGCTGTAATATAATGTTGAGATACAAGAAGAGTGTAAAAAACCACAAATTCAAAACAATAATCCCCAGAGATTTTGTAACCTTACTACAGACAAAGCTGATGTGATCTTTCCATGTAAGTTTCTCATCAATTAAGATCCCTAAAAATCTTGTTGATGTTACTTTAGTCATTTCTTCATCATTTATATACAATTTCACCATTTCAGAGTTATATTTCATTTTTCCAGCAAATATCATGAAGTTAGATTTTTTCACATTTAATGCCAACTTATTTGTTTTAAACCATTTTGAATATGCAAGAAGGCCATTATTTACTTCATTCATGAGTTCTGACAAATTTTTATTGGAGACAAGTAAATTAGTATCATCTGCAAATAATAATGGGCATATTGTGTTTGATACTGTTGCAAGATCGTTAATGTATATGAGAAACAGTAACAGTCCTAAAATGGACCCTTGTGGGACCCCACACTGCATCATAGTTCTCTCAGACTCTACACCATTTATGTTGACATACTGCTGTCTGTTATATACATAATTACTGAGCCACTTCAGGACATTTCCATTAAATCCATATCTATATAGTTTAGCTAGTAAAATTTCATGATTTACAGCATCGGATGCTTTAGAGAGATCCAGAAAAATACCACATGAAAACTCTTTCTTTTCTAATGCAGAATGAATCTTGTCCACTAGTTGTAAGAGGGCCATATAGGCAGAGTGATTTTTTCGGAATCCATACTGGTGTTCATACAGTATACAATGCATGTTCAAATGTTTGAGGATGCATTTATATACTAGTTTTTCTAAGATTTTGGAAAAACATAGAAGAACTGAGATGGGACGGTAGTTTGTAAAATGTCCTGGATCACCTGATTTAAAAAGTGGAATAACCTTTGCCAGTTTAAGATCAGAAGGAACAGTACCAGTTTCCATGGACATCGTAAAAACATGCAAGAGCGGTTTCAATATTGATCTTTTTACCTCTTTAACAAGGGTTGCACTAATGCCGTCATGACCCGGGGCAGATTGTTTGCCAGTTAAGAGGTTCAAACGAGCAAAATGATGGAAAGCTACCTCTGATATAGTCGGTTGGACTTTTATTTGTGTTTCCAAACTGCTTAGAGATGGAAGTTCCCACATTCACAAAAAACTCATTGACTTTGCAAGCAACATCGAAACGACTTGTGATGGATGTTTTCCCATCGGAAAAACTAAGCGGAAAATTTGTTGATGGTTTTTTCTTTTGGAGTAGCTGATTTATAATTTTCCATGTAGCTTTGATGTTCCTTGCAGAATTCTTGAACTGCTGACTGCAAAAGCTTGGCTTGGCTACGATGATTATATTTATTCTTATACAATTTATGATTTGCTTGATTTAGGGGTGTAGGAGATTAAATTTTCCAGCGGCCCTGATTATCATTTATTGAATGTCTTGTTAACTGCATATACATTCACCTCTGTTGAAAAAGGAGTGGTTAATTGACCAGTTGGTGGTCGTATGTTGGCTCAGGTTTATAGCCTATCAATCTATGCTATCAATAGAAGTTTTGGGCTATTTTTATGGAGGTAAAATGTCGCCATCTCTTGGTGAATTTAATTCGTAACAGTCATATAAGATTAGATAAAATAATAATAATAAATTAAGATAATCTTTTATTTGACCCACAATGAAGAAATTTAAAGCATTGCAGCAGCAAACAGCAGTGTAGGAATATAGAACCTAAGTACAAAATATTTAAATCTAGAAATATCATCAAATCAAATCATAATGAATATTATTATTAGTTGTAGTCATATTTGCATTAATTGCTAATAATCTGCTTGTATGATGGATTTCTTATAACAGGGTCAATGCTGAAGTTTGTTACTAAGGGTGACACGGAGCCAGCGCCCAGTACGTCACAAGAGCCATCAAGCACCATGTCTACTGAAGCAGCCTCACCTAGCACATCACCCGTCACTCATCAAAACATACCTCCGCTCATCAATGGCGCAAGAACGCTTGAGTGGCCTGGCTATCATAAGCATCAACTCAGAAGTGGCACAGCAGCTGTCATGTGACAACCTCATTGATGACTTTGCATCCAGAAAATGCAGACGTGTGCATCTGTAAAAGGCTTGTTCCATTGTTGATAGAGGCTGTTCATTTGATTTGTTCCTACTAATAAAGGTTGTAAACCTAAATGGCATTTCGTGATACAGTCATTTTGTAATGGGGGGGCCTCAAAATAAAATTCTGCTTAGGGCCCCAATTTGGCCATGGGTAATAGCTATTACTATTTAAAATCAAATAAAATCAGGAAAGGCTCAACGGTAAAAGTGTGTCTTAAGAAGGGACTTAAAAGAGTTGACTGATGTGCCCTAAGGGGAGCATGTATAGAAAGAATTTTTTTTTTAAAAAGGGCCCCAAGACCGACCCCTGCGGCACACCATATTTCACACTAGAGAAGGCTGAGGCAAAGTTATTAACAGACACACAGCACCTTCTATTTGACAGATACGACTTAAACCAGTCTAAGGCTGTACCAGAAACCACGACCCATTGCCTTAGTCTGTTTAACAGGATGTTTTGATCAATTGTGTCGAAGGCTGAGGTCAAGGAGAACCAGGACGGAGCACAAACCTTGATCAGCTGCAATTAAAAGGTCATTTGTTACCTTAAGCAATGCAGTCTCAGTGCTTTGAAACTTCTTTTTCAAACATGTTATTATTTTCCAGCACAGTGAGAAGTTGTTTTGACACAATCTTTTCTAAAAACTTGGAAATAAAAGGCAATTTGGAAATTGGCCTGTAGTTCTGAGGCAGGGAGGCGTGTAAGCCAGGTTTTTTCAGCAGTGGATTTACAAAGGCAGTTTTAAAATAGTCAGGGACACAACCCTTGGATAACTGTGTTGTCAGCAAATTGACTCGTTCTGAATTCATAATCATAGATGCTAATTCCTTTGAGGTGTGGTTTACAATGAGGTAAGCTAACATTTGTGTACATAACAAAGAATTTTGGTGAAATTGGGCATCCTTGTCTAATTCCTCGAATAAGTTTAAATTGTGGTGTCGTTCCTGAATCTAACACCCCCCCTGGTGGGGTACTCAGACTTTGCAAGGTCCCCTAACAGGGGTCAAATAAATGACCAGTCAAAAATGAAACACAGAAACAGATTTAAAGAGAAAAGGTGCCAAGGTTTATTAAATTAACTAACATAAAATTCATGAGTCACCGTGAGATAATCGGCACAATTTCAATGTCTTACGGGCGGAAGTATGGCTTGGCCAGGTATTTTGATGCTTTACTGAGGAGGAATTCAGTGTCACACTTCTACAGTGAAAAGACTCATTGTCACACAATATCACTGCAACTATAATCACACTATGTATGAGCATGCAATATCACTGCAACTTCAACTATAATCACACTATGTAAAAAAAAAAAAAAAAAAAAAAAAACACAGGTGGATGCGGCCGGTACGGGTAACGTAAATGACGCCACTTCCTTACTGAATGAATCAGACGAAGTAGGAACAAATATCTGCCTACTGTGCGCGCCTACTGAATAGTAGGTACTAAACAGTATACAGCACGGATAGTAGGTACTAACTACTGCCTACTGACAGATTGAGTAGGTACTTGGCAATTCGGATACAGCTGGTCCACCTCTTCTTCTTCTTTGGATTTTATTGGCAGCTGGCATCTAAAAATGTGCATTACTGCCATCTGCTGGATTTAATTATTACTCACATTCCTAAATCCTCCTCAATAAACCTGTTCTCGAGAGATTTAAACAAACATCTTGAGCCTCTCCCTCTCTCCAAAATACTTTTTAAATCTCTTCTCACGAGTCCCTCTCTCTCCATTTCTGACATCATGTTCTGTCTATGTGCTACATACTTTCTACATTTAATAACTACATGTTCAACTGTTTCTGTACCTCACAAAGACCGGATGAATGTTTTCCAGTGATATGTAGAGTACTATTTAAATGACTGTGACTGATTCTTAACCTGGTCTTTACGTCCTCCTCTCTTCTGTTGCTCCCTCTGTATTTGACTTTATCTATTTCCCTCTGAATTGAGTATAAATGTCTTCCCTTTGTCTGATTGTTCTAATATTGTTGCCATTCCTGTTTAATTTTACTCCATGTGACTCGTTTCCCCTCTGACTTAGATAACTTGATGTTAATATCAATCCTCTCTTTCTTTACAGCTTCCTTTGCCAACCTGTCCACCTTTTCATTTCCTGCTATAACTGAATGTGCTGGAACCCACATGAACATCACATCTGTCCCCTGTTTAACCACCTGGGAATGTGTAAACATGATTTCATATAATAAATCTTGACGACTGTGAGATGATCCTGATTGAACACTGTATAAAGCGCTGACTGAATCACTGCATATCAGCACTTTCCTTCCTTTCATTTGCGCAACACATTCTAATGCAACTAAAATGGCGTACAACTCTACTGTGTAAACGTTCAGGAAATCTGACGTTCTCTTCACTACTTCAACATTGAATTTTGGGATAAACGCAGCTGATCCTGTTGCATTTGTCATCGGGTCTTTAGATCCATCTGTGAATACTTGTACATGATCTCCATATCTCTGTTCATAGAATTCACTAACTAAATCAACATTTATTTTTCTTTCCTTTATCTTTAGTAACTCCGAGTCTACTTCAGCTGTCTCAAGCATCCACATTGAAACTGGTGGCCATAAAACAGTTGGACTGATATCCTTGTCATTAATCTCTCGCCACTCTATCCCCTATCCATCCAAAACTGGACTTAGTTGTTCTCTCTTTTTCCCAGCAGTCCTTTAACACTGATTTTGTTGGGTGACTATCTCCATGTCCTCTCAAATTCAGCCAATAATTTGCTAATAACTGTTTCTGTTACGGATCGAGAAAACTAAGAGGAAGACCCAGATGCAGAATTAACAAAAATAAATTATTTTAACAAAAAAAAGCAAAAACAAAAACTTACTTTGTTCAAACCACAAAATGGAAAACAAAAAGCCACGAGGGATCACACAGGAACAACTAACATCCGACACATACACTGACAAACGACAATGAACTGACACAGAAGGGAAGAAACACAGAGACTAAATAGACATGGGGTAATCAGACACAGGTGAGACTAACGACACAGGTGAAGACAATCAGGGCAATCAATGCAGGGAGAAACACAAGACCAGAAACACTCAGGACAATACAAAATAAATCATGAAACACTAAAGACACACAGAACTCAAGAGTCTAACAAAACACACTAGAACACAGAGATACATGAGGATAATAAATGACAAAATAGAACAGAAAACACTGAAGACAAAACTAGGAAACACACAAGGGAAAAATCCAGCAACACTAGGGAACATTAACACACAAGGGAAACAAGCAACACTGGGATAAAACAGGGAAACTCAAATACAAAACCAAATCATGACAGTTTCCTCCTTAAACATAGTGGCATCTCTCCTACTTCTCCCTGAAGTGCACATATTGGAGATGATTTCACTGCCCCAATACATATCCTAAGAGCCTGTGCCTGAATCATTTCTAACTGTGTTGTCTTTGCTGCAGATCCATATACCACACTCCCATACTCAATCCTAGTTCTAATTAACACCACATATATATATTTTAAGGCAGCAACATCAGCTCCCCAATCCATTCCTACGAGACATCTCATTACATTTATTACTTTTTGCATTTATCAACAATATTCCTTATGTGTTCCTTCCATGTCAACCGGACATCAAAATATACCCCTAAAAAACTAAATGAGTCAACGATGAAAGTTTGCACCCTTGGCAAGCGGAGCGAGGTACTTGCGTAATTTGGGAAGGTGTTAATTTAATGATTTATGAATGAATTGGGCGGTTCACTACTATAAGGTATTGTGCAATATTGCAATATGTGAAAGTGTTTAATGTGATGCCTTGTGAGTTTGAATCAGGCCTGTTGTGATGTGGATGTTATTGTTTGTGTTTGTTTAAAGTAAAATGTTGCACTGTGAAATGTTTGTTTAGGAATGAATTGTAAATATTTATATATCTGTCATGAATTGAACACAGTTTTCTGAATGTTAATTTTTGCTTTATTTTGCCTTTTTTCTAGTTTCACGGTGCTCGAAAATAAATAAATAAATCGCATCAGTCGAACTCCACCCTTCCTCATATGTTGTCTTGGTCGAGGGCTGCTATAGTTACACATGAGCTGTTTGAAGAACTTGTGCTACCCAACACAGAGGCCTCCAAGGAAACAGAGTGACAGAAAGAAGAGAAGATATCAGGAGAGAAGAAGAGTCCTTACACTGTAACTGTTTCATATTGTAGCATGTCCTGGACATGCAAAAAAGGGGTGAATAACTTTACTATAGCTAACAGAAGCTCACCACCCATTAGTTAACTAGACTACTCTTTCCTAGAACTAAGTGAGAGCTCACTCCCTACCAGCCGCTAGTCTACTCTTTCCTAGTACCTGGAGCTATGTAAAATTACTCTGCTAACACCCTTTGGAGGTGAGAGGACTTGTTATAATCACAGCCCTAGGATTATCTGCCTAACATTCATTTCTAGAATAATTAGATTCAAGAATAACCCCTGGTATAGGACTCTAGATTACCCCCCGGAGAGGGAATAACTGTAATCTCTCCCTGCTAGGATGTTAGGTGTGTATGAGGTGTGTAGTAAAAGTCAGTAGAAGTGTGCCGTGGTGTGACTGCTCAAGCTTACCTTCCGAGGTTCATGGGGTCCTTAAGGGAGACTCTGGTCTTTGTGGTGTGAATAATTTCAGTCAGAAAATGATTTCAAAAAGTTTCTGAAAATGTATTAAAAAACATCAAATGATATTCCAAATGCAAATACAAAACAGTAAAAGTAAAAATATAAAAATGTAAAAAGAAAAGCAAAACACAAAGACCAAAGTCTAAACCCGAGAGTGTAGACACAGTGTAGACACTTGAGGTTTTAAAAGATCATGGTCTTAGAGACTAAGTCCCAAAATGGGGATTCAAAAGTCAGAGTGACATGGAGTCCTTTAGAAAAGTAAAAAAGAACCCCGATCAGCTTTTCCACAGCGTTTTCATAGCCAGACGGTCTCTTTTTTCCAATATTCTGTAAAACCTCAACAATGCAGATTCGCAGAAACGTGATACATCCACAGGTCATACTAAGTTCATATGTGGTTTTGATGTCATAGCAGACAAGATAACACAGGTGATACTAAGTTCATATGTGGTTTTGGCTCGAAGACCGTGAACCAGGCAGGTACGAAGAAACGCTATACACCTACAAGCTCGTATGTGGTTTTGCTCAAAGTCTGGCACACTTATCCTGACCTCACAGGTGCGTAGGATTGACAGGAAATATAAAAGCCAAAAACCAAAAGTCGTAGCGACTATATGACATACGAATGAATATGATGAAAAGATTAAGTGATAACAAAAGAAAAAGTAAATATATGATGAAAACAAATTCAACAATTACATAACTCTTTCTGATCTTTCAACAATATAAACACTTTAAATTCAAACGTCATAGCTGATCCCAATTTACTGGTTCATATGTCAGCAACAAAACATCAATGTCAAAAAAGTACAGACAGATTCCTGTGAATAGAATTGTCTTATATCCCTTCATAACAACAGTTATACATCTGTTAGTCAATACATACTTATGAATACACATTAGTGATGTTGTTAACTTGGAATCTTTTGGATCAGTTTTACCATTGCACAGGATTAGCATTTCTCTCCTGTGTGAATCATCATGTGTCTGGTCAGACTTCCTCTTCGGGTAAAGCTTTTACTGCAAATAGAGCAGCTGAAGGGTTTCTCTCCTTTATGAACTAACATGTGTGTGGTTAGATTTCCTCTTTGGGTAAAGGTTTTACTGCAAACAGAACAGCTGAAGGGTTTCTCTCCTGTATGAACTAATATGTGTGTGGTCAGACTTCCTCTTTGGGTAAAGCTTTTACTGCAAACAGAGCAGCTGAAAGCTTTCTCTCCTGTATGAACTAACATGTGTTTGGTCAGGTGTTGTCTTACGGTAAAGCTTTTAATGCAAACAGAGCAGCTGAAGGGTTTCTCTCCTGTATGAACTAACATGTGTGTGGTCAGACTTCCTCTTTGGGTAAAACTTTTACTGCAAACAGAGCAGCTGTAGGGTTTCTCTCCTGTGTGAACTAACATGTGTGTGGTCAGATTCCCTTTTCGGTTAAATCTTTTACCACACACTGAGCACCTGTGTGGTCTCTTACCAGTCTTTAGTTTCTTATTTTTCAAGTTTAATTCTGACAGATCTTCTCTTGTCTCTTGCCAATCATCACTGTCATCAGTCTCAGGTTCATAAGAGTCTTCAGTCTCGACCTCAGTCTCTGGTTGGGAACGTCTCTCTGGATCTGAGTCTCTCTCTGGTTCTGCTCCTCCACAGTCCTCTCCATCAACTCCTGTTTCCATCTGTTCAGTTTGTCTCTGATGAAGCTGTGAGGACTGAGGTTTCTCTTCATCTTCACTCTTCACAGAAACAGGAGTGAAGGGGAACTTGGTGGTATCAGCCTCCTCCAGTCCTTGAAGCTGTTCTTCCTCCTGACTGATCCACAGTTCCTCATGTTCTTCTTTAATGTGTTGGGGCTTAGTGTCCTCCTGGTCCAGAATGTGGCTCCACTCCTGCTGCTCAGGTGGAAGCTCTTCTTTACTCACCAACAGCTGCTGGACATCTGCAGGACACAGTAAACAAACATTAACGGTACTTAAACTGCTTTTTAAATATTAATAAGGGCTGTTAAATGATTTCATTTTTAAAGGCTGGAAATCAATAGTTGATTGGAATTGATCACATTTTAATCATGTTTGGAATTCACTAATTTTGCATTTAAAAAACGTTTTTAATGCTTTTATTTTGTAATGTCTTAAGCTTAGGTTACTTTACTTCCTTTTTGGATACAAACCTACCTTTATTTTGAAAGAAAATAAGGAACTTGTCTAAGGCTGTGAAGATTGAGGTTTCTCATCATCATCATCATCATTAAGTCCTGGAGAGCGGGCAGCCAAGGATCGAATCCGACCTGTGGCTCCTTTCCAAAACGGTGAATATGATCAGACAGTATGTTGAACAGAAAGGCTGGCATTAAGTAAATGAGCCATGTGCTGCTGATCACTTCCTGATTATGTCAGATACTACCTCTTCACACACCTGCTGAGCTAGCTCAATCTTTAGGAAAGAATAAGATATGTGTCCAACAGAGAGTTCTTTTGGAATTAAATTGCGGAAGCAAGCGGAAATTGCAACACTAGTTGCAATTTTTTTAATATAAAAAAATCTAGACGTTTTGTTATTAAACTATGTTCTTACACACACTTTGATGTAGGGATGTAACGATTCACTCAACTCATGATACGATTCACGAGACTGGGTTTACGATATGATTCTTTCACGATTTATTTTACAAATTGAGACTGAAGAAACATTTTGCGATGACTGAAAAAGATTCCTTTCACTCATTCATGGGGGGGGGGGGGGGGGGGTCAAAACAGTCAAAACAATTATTATAACTTGTAACAGTCTGGCCAGCTTAGTTTTTGTTCCTGCCACTCCCTTTTCTGAGCGCACCTGAATGCATCTCTCATTGTCTGAGTTCTTTTCAGTGTACTGAATCAGTAGAATCAGTTCAGTAAAAGTGATTAGTTCAAAAGATTTGTTCACCGAATCGTTCACCGAATCGTTCAGTACTTCTCAGCAGCTTTGCCTGTGAATCAGAATTTAATAAGCTGAAACACAGACGAACGTTTAGTTCTGCTCGCGATGATACTGAGAACGGCCGGTGGTGAATAATAAGCCAATGAGCTGAGATTTTAGTTGGATAAAGCTACAGTTTGCAAACTGAAAACTGCTAAAACAATCACATTTATTTTCCCCCGACCGTTCCGTTCAGTACGTTCAGTGAACGAATCACTCACTGACTGACTGAGAGGGAGAGAGAGACTCAGAGCTCCCGTTCAGTGAACGAATCACTCACTGAGCATTAGTCAGTCAATGATTCGTACACTGAACGACGTACTAGTACAATGAACAAGAGCCCTGGGTCTCAATTCTCTCGAAGTCGAGGAAGCACGGCACTAAATATTTTAATAACAATTAGGCTGGGTGTCGTGAAAAAGTATGTGCTTGTTGTTATGAAGCTTTCAGTTTGCAAACATTATCATGAATGACAATTAATTTAACTTAATATAGGCTACATGCAGAAAATATGCATGGCAATGAATACATCCTATACCAGAACAGTTATATTTTAAATTATATAAGCAGATTTTAAAAATAATAATTTATTTTTTAAAAATAATGGGCTTTTAGGCTACTTTATGGGCAAGGGCTGCTTTATCTGAACAAACTATGATTTTATATTAGGCAGCTTTGTTTAATGTCTTAACTGTAGATGTAAATGCATTGCCATGCAAATTGTATACAAATATTGACAAAAAAATATGTCTCAGTTGACCTAACTTGACCCTCCAAACACATACACACTTAAAAAATGCATTTTTACTGTAAACTTAAGGTCACTCAACTGAATTTCCCCCTACCATCCCCCTCTAAGGTCCCTTCCCCTCCTCCCCTGTTACTTGGTATGTTCCCCTGATCACCCTGACCATGTACCCTCATGAACAAACACCCTTCCCCCCATTATCAAAGGAGTAAGACAGTGAATAAACAAGATGAGTGAGTCAAGAAGGAAAAGCGCTATCTGGACACCATTTGAATTTATTCCACCAACAGCCGCATCATGCATGGCTGTTGGTGCAAAGCAAAGCTCTCCACCAAAGGTGGGTCAACAGCAAATCTCCACAGACATTTAAAGTCAAAACATCCAACTGTGCAGCTTGAACGGGTAAGACAAGAGCCTCACCCTGCTCCTACTGTAGAAGACAGCAGCACCAGCACTACTCCAGCCAGTACTAGCACTGCTCCTGCAGCTACTGTAACCACAGGGGCAACAGATAGGCCCAGGGCAAGGCGTGCACAAGCCACCCTCACTCACTTTGTGTCTAGGCCTATCGACCCCATGAGGCAAAGGGCAATGGATGAGGTGCTGGCAAAGATGATCGCACTTGATTTGCAGCCTTTCTCCATTGTTGAAGATAAGGCATTTCGACAATACACAAAGGAACTGAACCCCAACTATGTTCTGCCAAGCCGTAAAACACTGTCAAATTCAATTATCCCAGAGTTGCACAGGAGGACACATGAAAAAGTTCAAGAAAGAGTGGATAAAGCTGAAGCAGTGTGTCTCACCACAGACTGCTGGACATCCAGAACAACAACTTCCTTCATGTCTGTGACATGTCATTTCATTGCTGACTATAAAAATGTGTCCGTCCTGCTAGATTGTTTCGAAATGAGCGACAGGCACACGGCTGACAATCTGGCAGATCAACTTTTGAGGGTTGCAAGGGAGTGGAACATTGTGGATAAAGTTGTTGCCTGTGTCTCTGACAATGCTGCCAATGTTGTGATCCAGAACACAGGTTGGCCCCACCTATTCTGCTTTGCCCACACCCTGAACCTCATTGTACATAGTGGCATTGCTGCTATTAAACCTACAGTAGATAAGGCCAGGGAAATTGTGGAATACATGCACAAGAGAACAGTTGCCTCTGAAAAACTGAAGGCCACACAAAACCAGTTGGGGTTGCCAGAGCTGCGCCTGAAACAGGATTGCCGCACACGGACCGATCCGAGTATGCGCGAAACAGACGTGCTTTAATCTGTGTTCCCACACGGACCGCAAAGCGGAAGCACACCTCAGTGTGAAGGAAGGCTGCGGCCGCTGGTATGGGACACACCTTTTAGTTAGTAAATTGTAAAAAAGTTCAAACATAAACTGTGCAAACTGTGCAGATTACTAGTTCCTCGAGTCCTGTCGGTTTGGACAGTTGCATATAACCGGGATGGAGTTCTTTTTACGGACTTACTCTTAAGTTTCGTTTTCATTTTCAGCGATGATCCCGCTCCAACAGCGCTGCTGCGTGAAAGGGGAGACGCGTCTGTGTGGGAGCATAACCTGCAGAATGAACACCCTCCCTCCCCAACAGACAGCCTTTTGCTAGTAATTCTGAACGGGCCAAAGCCATAACAAATGCCATTGAAGTTCTTATATCGACAGAGGGAAATATTAATAGTTCTGAGATGAAACTATACTGTCCCAGGTGTGATTAGGTTTATTACGTGCTCAAAGGGCATTCAAAAAACTGTTGGCTTAATAAACTAAAAGTTGTCAGTGTAATTTAAAAGAAACATTTTTGCATATAGGCTATATTAATTACTTCATTTCATTCTAAAATATTTTATTTCATTCATATCTTTTATTTATTGGAGACTCTTTTGGTTGAAGGATGCAGCATAAGTTTCCTTTTTTAAAAAATTTTTTTTTTACAATGGTTAACTTAAAATGTTATTAAAAAGTAACCTGTGCAGGTGTACAAGTCTGAACTGTCGATGCTGCACTTAGCCCAATGTGTAAAAGGGAAATTCTAAATGTTCCTAATAAAGAAAAAAAAGTGTTGCATTAGGTCCCTTTACTGTATCGAAAATTTACCGAACCGAAGCTTCAAAACTTGGAACCGTACCGAACTGAAATTCTTGTGTACCGTTACACCCCTAATTACTACTAATAGTTATACTGATATTAATAATAATAACAACATGCATATTATTATCACTAAGAGGCCTAATCCTTCTTTCTCTTTCACTCAGGTATGTGACAGCTTCAAAAGTCATCATTTTGGCAAGAGGTCTTCAAAAGATTACATCAAGCCACCAACGAGCTGCAGGAAACCTCAGTGAACCGGTGAGGAAATGGGTGGACAACATCTGTTCCCAAATGTCTCACCGGTTCCATAAAATAGAGTCCCATGTTTTGCTCTCTGAGGCAGCAGCACTTCACCCGAGGTTCAGGAAGAAGGCCTTCGGCAGGATGAGGCCGCTGACAATGTGTTTCTTCGCCTCTGCAATTCTGCAGCAAGGATGACATTCCCCAACCAGCAGGCTGAGGGAGAAGAAGAGGGAGCAGAAGCACAACAGGGGAGCTCCACACAGGAGAGTGCAGTCTGGAAAGAGTTTGATGAGCAGGTCTTTGGGCTTGTGACAAGCAGTCGCAATCCAACTGCAGATTCTGTGCTAGAGGTCCGTGCATTTATAGAGGAGCCTCTAGTGCCCAGGTCCTCAAACCCCCTCACTCGGTTTTAGTCTATATTTCCTTTTTTGTATTTTCTTTTTGATTGCACTGTAATTTATGTTTCTCACTTTTATTGTTTTCATTTTATCTAATTAAAAATAATTAATAACCTAACATTTATTTGCGTACACCTTTTATTTGCGTAGTGAAACCTACAATATGAAAACCGGGTGGTGAAAGTGATTCATGTGTACTGATTCTGAACGGGAGCTCCGAGTCTCTCTCTCCCTCTCAGTCAGTCAGTCAGTGAGTGATTCGTTCACTGAACGGGAGCTCTGAGTCTCTCTCTCCCTCTCAGTCAGTCAGTCAGTCAGTGAGTGATTCGTTCACCTCTTCAATTTATTAAATATAGTTATTAATTCTTAATAATATTAGTAATTAAATAACTAATTTGAGACTGATTTGAGTGATATTTTGGTTATATTTCCCTGAGTACAGGGTGGTGCCCCAAAACGAGATCAAACATAGTTTAATGATATTTTTATTTACATTATTAATAATTCAATATAATTAATAAGAATATAACCAAAGTTGACTTGATACAACCCCAACAAATGGTGCCCCGTGTGAGGCCTTCAATAAACCAGCTTTATTGCACTGTAAATGCACAGTAATCCGAATTTTTAATCCTAAAAGAGATCTTTCTTGAGAAATTTCTCTTTTCTTTTGAAGATTCAGTTTTTGCTTGATTGTTTATTCAAAGCAGACATCAAGCTGTGACTTAGTCGTATGTTGTTGGTCAATAGGTAAGGTAATACCCATTGTCCTCTGTTGCTCAGACAACAATTGAGCTTGTTGTGTAGCTAACACATAGGCCAGCTTACCAACAGGAGTGAAATCTCCTCATAAAAAT